>NW_019396903.1:0-186576 GCF_000591075.1 Eurytemora carolleeae | reverse complement strand
AATAACTGAATAAATGAATAAATGAATAAATGAATAAATGAATAAATGAATAAATGAATAAATGAATAAATGAATAAATGAATAAATGAATAAATATAAATGAATGAATGAATAAATGAATTAATAAAATCAAAAATTCTGATTCAACCAAAGACAATCTGTACTCTGTATTGTTAATTTTTCCATAGAATTTCTAGGACTTTAATTTAGAGATAAAATTCAAAATTCAAATAAAAATTTCGAGTAGAGTTGTTGTGAACTGGAGTGTTTTCTGTAGATTCTGAAGTATTACCATTCTAAAAAATAATAAAATAAAAAAAATAAAATAAATAAATAAAAATTTTTCCCATTCTATCTATATCTAATTTTCCCTAAAACGTTATAACAGTCTCATTTTAGTAAAATGTTTGACATATGTTGTTAAATTTCATTAAAATCTGTAAAAATTACCTGATTACATGTTTCCAAAAAGTTAAAAGATAAACTGATGAGAGTTAAAATAGATTTCTTATTCTCAGCATGTTCTTCATCTATATCAGCCCTCTCTACCCTTCCTTCAGCATCTATATTCAAATATATTCATCTATATCAACCCTCTCTACCCTACCTTCAGAATCTATATACAAATATATTCATCTATATCAGCCCTCTCTACCCTTCCTTCAGAATCTATAAACAAATATATTCATCTATATCAACCCTCTCTACCCTTCCTTCAGAATCTATAAACAAATATATTCATCTATATCAACCCTCTCTACCCTTCCTTCAGAATCTATAAACAAATATATTCATCTATATCAACCCTCTCTACCCTTCCTTCAGAATCTATATACAAATATATTCATCTATATCAACCCTCTCTACCCTTCCTTGAACATCTATATACAAATATATTCATCTATATCAACCCTCTCTACCCTTCCTTCAGAATCTATAAACAAAATAGTCATCTATATCAACCTTCTCGACCCTTCCTTCAGCATCTATATACAAATATATTCATCTATATCAACCCTCTCTACCCTTCCTTCAGAATCTATAAACAAGTATATTCATCTATATCAACCTTCACTACCCTTCCTTCAGAATCTATAAACAAAATAGTCATCTATATCAACCTTCTCGACCCTTCCTTCAGAATCTATTTACAAATATATTCATCTATATCAACCCTCTCTACCCTTCCTTCAGAATCTATATATCAACCCTCTCTACCCTTCCTTCAGAATCTATAAACAAATATATTCATCTATATCAATCCTCTCTACCCTTCCTTCAGAATCTATAAACAAATATATTCATCTATATCAACCCTCTCTACCCTTCCTTCAGAATCTATAAACAAGTATATTCATCTATATTTATGAGCTTGACAGTAGTATGTTAGCTTCTTCTTTAGGTCCATGTAAAATAGTTTTGATGCATTATCAAGACTGTATGTTTAATCTGTAGAGTTTCTATCCTGTAAAGTGTTTAAGTCTTACAATTAACTCCATTGTTTCTGTAAGCAGAATTCCTCATGACCACAATTTTAGAATATGTGCTTAACACTTCATTAACTGAAAGACATTGGAATTACATTGAAGAAGTATTTCAATTTGTCAACAATATAACACACAAAACTGAGACAGTAAAACAACTCTGTTAGTTATGATGGTCCAATGAACATGGAACATTCAATAAAATGTTGATTTTCAAGCTACTTGTATATTGTTAAATATTTATTAAATGTCGTCTTTCTATTCCGTAGATTTATGGATCCCACCGTACCTTTCAGAAATGATTTAAGGTTTGCAGGGATGGATGAGAATTCTCCACTCTCTAGGCAACACTTTAACACATACGAGATATTGAAAATAAATTCTGAAACAAAAATCCCATTAGGTCAAAATTAAGTCTAGAAAAATTATTGGACAATTAATGAAAGTTGATCCAAGGAAGGTTATCTTCACAGAAAATAGGTTACTAAAATGAAAACAGATAAATAAAATGGTTGATTTATCTAGACATTTTATTGAAATAAGTAGCATGTTCACTATTTAAATGAAGAAAATATTTATATTTCAATTATTCTAAAGCAGGAAATAAATAATTTCACGGAAAAACTAATAACTGTAAAAATTGTTTTACTGATCCGGATCTGATTAAATATGCAGATCCAAGCATCGGGATCAAAATTTCAAAATGTTAACGAAAAATGGAAATTTTTTTGTTAAAAGACGAGTTTTATCACCGACAATAATGGTGTTGCATAAAAAAAGGAAGTTTGTCTCTGATTAAAGAAAATTGTTAAATAACCCTTGTTCTAGTTAGCAATCAAATATTCACAAACAATAGATGTTTTCCATGCGAGTTACCTAGATCATGTTCATCTATTGAACTATATTCAAGTACATGTTCCTTCAGTAACCTCTCCATTATACAGATCGTCTTCGTTTAAAGTTCAGTTAGACGTTGCAACCATACTCAACAAGTTACCCAGTACCCTTCTTGATTAAACTATAAACATGACATAATTGTTAAAACAGTTAAGAAATTAAAAACGATTCATCCCCATTCGCGAAAAAAATACTAATCCTGAAAAAAATTATGTTAGGAACTAATCTAAATATATTTTAACGCTGAACTATTCCTGCGTGGATATCGATGAATACATGTCCTTTTCTGAATCCATTTATAAATTAAAGAAAAATATTCATTTATTTGCGGTTTTAAAACTTACAAAAAGTGTAAGGGTTTGCTTTCAGATTTTAAGTTTCAGTTTTGAGTTTTAAGTCAAAACAATCAAAATGATACAAACATAGAAAATAAATCAAAATAAAACAAAACATTTCTATTAGTGAGAAAAGGTTCGAAATATAAAATCGTGAGTGGCCGAATCAACTTTATACAAAATTGACATTTAAAAATTGTGAGAACTCAAAAAAGGAAATTAAAAAATTCTATTGTTTATAAAATGTTCCTAGATCCCGTTGGAACAGAAGATAAAGAAAAATCATGAAATGTTTTTCTGTTTTATCTTCACCTACACACTCCTACAATAGACAAATTAATCATCATGTTTTATAAGATAAAAAAAAAGAGTTTCAGATATTTAAAGAGGAATTTTGAGAAAAGGTAATATTTAGATTTTTATGATTATTCAGCAATTAATAATCTTTCTTTTCTTCTCTTTAACTAATAAAAACTAACATGAATGTACGGAACTGAACACTTACCACAAATTTCAATTTTATAATCCGTATATCCTTGCCACCTTGGTTTAACGAGTTTAACAGAGTTCATAATTTGAAATTAATAAGATCCACGACATACGTTAAAAATAATTCTGGTGAAATCTGACTATTTCAAGTTGGAACAATTCACATTATGAAAGATTGCAAAAAAGTTTTATGCTGTTGTTCTGACTATCACTGTTTTTATTTTTCTAATGTTAAAATGTTAAAACCATTTCATAAGTAAAAATTGGTTCTTAAATTGAAAGTAATGCCTGTGGTGTGATTGTTTCCATAGTTTGTTTGTTTACCAATTTCTAATGAATTTGCTTGTTTTTCAAGTTGTTACTACATTTATATTATACAGCCTGTTGAATGAAGGGATTTAGTATTAAACGGAATGGTTCTTATGCTTCGCGTATTAACGAGAGGGATTGAGTTGTACCTGGATTTGTACTGAAGTAGGGCATCTATATATAAATTTGGCTTGTCTGTCTGTTTGTCTGTCTGTTTGTTTGTATCCAATAAACGTCAAAACGGCTGAACCGATCGGGCCCAAACTTTTTGTGGGACATCTAGGGACCCCAGGGAAGGTTTATGAAAAATCAAAATTTCAAATATTTGTCTCCATCAAAATTCGATCTTCATTAAATTTTGGAAAATTTTGAAAATCCACGAAATTTTTTGTGAAAATCCCCGAATTATTTTTTGTTTTGTTTTACGATGTACACAAAGAGAACATGTTCACAATTAATTTAGAAGATGGGCGCGAAGCGCCCTCTAAGGCTAGTTTAGTACATTTATAGGGTTTATAAGTATTACTTAATGGCGAGTGTTCAGTTACTTATGTTAGGTATTAAGAAACAAAAACATCTTCCATGATAATTTTCTTGAAAGAAAAACTTACCTTCATTCCCTCCAGAGCACATTGTAAAAACTGTTCGCCTAGAAATTAAGTTTTGAAAAATGGTAAATGTGCGTGTGGGGGGGGGGATGAGTGAGAGAGAGTAAGAGAAAACGAAAAGGATCACGGTAAGAAATAATAAAATTAATAGAACCTAAAGGAAAAATGATGCCGATATTTTTTAAAAAATACATTTTACATTTTTTTCAACATTTCCATAACATCCATAAAAGCTCAGGAACTTGGGTACTTAGGTTCTATAGACATAAATTCTAAATCTGCAAAGATGTCTCGGAACTAATGTCCCCTATATATAACTAGAGTAAAATATTTTTTAAATTATCATAACATTGAACACAAATATGGAGAGATCTATAACCTGTGTAGTGATGAGAGACCTTCCTCCGATCTTCATGGAAATCCCAGAGTTCGGATAGAATGGATAAAAAACGAGCACAGTTTTGTAATACTGACAAAATATTCAAATATCAGAAAAACACTTAAGATAAACCTTTTAATGGACTTTCGTAATTTCAAGTGATCTACTTTTGGGAAAAAGCATGTCTGTCGGTCCGAATGATATCGGTACCCTTTAAACCTTAATCTGATAAATAATGTCAAAGATGTCGTTTTTCTAAAAGTGTTTAATTTTAACAATTTTCTCCATTGTTTCTAAAGCAGAAATCTAAAAGAACGTCACTTTGAGGAGATTTTGAACGAAGAATTTTCAAGTATCCCCCCCCCCCCTCTGCCATATACATTATACAATTCACAAGGTTTGAAACACGAGGTTTTTACTTTCTAATGATTTGAACTTGAAAAAAAAGATAATACTTAAAATATTTTCCTGTTTTATTTGTACAGCTTCCCATCACCATTCCTGGATTCAAAAATTTAAATATACATTATATTTTTGAATTTTAATGATTTTGAAGCCCGTTAGTGAAATTAGAATTAAGTAAAATAGGCCAACATGCATTCAAATTCATTTTGGTCCAATTACTGATAATAAAACTTTTCTAACGATCATTAAAAATCCTTTAAATTGATTGATTAATGAAGGGGAAAAAAGTTAATTTGAAGGAAAATATTAAATTGGGGTTTGATAATTTACCTATATTTTGTACAACAGAATGAAGAGACAGAAAAATAAGGAATTTTTCTAGAAGACTTTTTGCAACTTCCTTCTGTGAATCCTCATTCCTACACATTAAATCATATACTGTTCATTCTCCGATTAAATAACAACTAAGAATTTTTAAACCTAGATTATAAATATTACACAATTTAACCTTGAGAATGTAAATTTTATTATCATATTAAAAAGCGGCCCATCTAGGCTATATAATGATATTTAAGGTTATTTTTAGAACATTTTTGGCTTATACAGTTAAACAAATTTTTACAGATTTTTACTCTTTTCTTTTCAAATTGTGATAAATATTTTTATGAATTGTATTAAAACTTACTTATTTATCAGATTAAACAGATTATATCCATATGAATGCAGACACCTAAAAAACAGAATAATTTAAAATATTTTTAGTGAAGAAAAATTCATTAAGTGCACAATATAAATCAACCCCCCCCCTTCCCGAAAAAATCTTCTAAATGATAATTTGAGGTCACCAATTCTTTATTAATAACTAGCTGAAGTGCCCGGCGTTACCCGTGATAAATTTTAAAATTCAAAATCCTTTTAACCTATGTCACCCCCAGGGTACCCATGGGGTTTCTGCTTGAGATTTCAGCCAATTCTGTCAAGCTGTTTGGCCAGCTATAACTAGCATATATATATATATAACAAATATACAGACATGTACATATATATGAGCGAAGAAAATTATTAAATAGATTAATACCTGAAAACTATTAGTAGTGTGGGGGAATCCTTTTCCTCGAGCAATTTCAAACAATTCTCTGCAAAAAAGTACAATTAAAATTTCCTTTGTTTTTAAATGTTTTACAATCCATTGCTTGCATTTAATAAAAAATTTGAACATCTTGGAAAATCTAATATAATGTTTAATATAAAAATGACAATTTTAAGCATCCCGTATCTAAAAAAAATAGTGTTTGCTCAATGCTTAACGATTTTCGTTTTGTTTTGGATAATATTGAAAAAAAGAGAAATATACTAGAAATCAATCTGAAAGAATTTTAAAATGTCCTGAAATCATGTTATCATTGATTATGATTAAATCTTAATCCAGATCCAATATATAAAAGAATAACAAGGGTATATATTTTTCCGAATCCCCCTCCAGCATCGAAAATGAGGATTGCAGAAGGATGGTTGAATGAGAATATCTTGACTTAGTGATGGCATCGTTTATGTGAACGAGTGAGCTTTTTGATATCAAACGAAATTGTTCGTGAACAATGGTGTCGTTCAGAAAAAAACGAACGATGGACGTACGATTGGATCGTTGAGAGAAATAAAAAATCCCTATAATTCTTAAAATGAACGAAAAAAACACAAACGAATGTTTGAATTATCTTGACTGAATTTCTTTTGTTTTTTAATGCATGAACGAATTTTCCGAAAGATTTTGAAAAATTATCTTTTTATACTGGACCAACGATTTTTAAAACAAATTTTCGAAAAAGCAAAAACTTCTTTACTTTTTTGATCAGTGAGAAAGCGTACCAAATAGCCGGAAAATTAACGATAATTTTGAAAACTAACGAAATAATTTTTTTAGCGATAGAAAACCAAAACCGACCAAAATGGGTCGTTCAGGACCGATAAACAAACGAGATAAAAAAACCGAACGTGCTCATCTCTAATAGACTACCTAAACATTTATCTGTCTCCATGATGGTTGGGAACAAGGACTCGTGGAACACCATGTTTGTCATGATACCAATAGAGATCTCCTTTACCCTACAATATTTATCATATTTCACCAGGGAAAAAAATTTATGAAATGTCGCTGAACTCCCTACCGGCGGTTTATCTGTTCTCTAGTGCTAACTGACTCAAAACTTGAACTTTGAATCGGTAATTCAGGATTTGAGCTCTTAAGAAGTAGGTAGTTCAGCGACCTCCAAATTCATTCAAATCGGTCCTGGGTTTACGATTTTATGAATAGATTGTATTGAGGCCGAGATGATGCAACACTTACCTGAGGTTAGGATTAGAGAACAGTTCAATAAAAAAGTCTAAAACTCCGTAATCCAAATAGAACTTACTGCACAAAAATTAATATTTTTATCCTGAATACTTGCCAATAATCATTTTTTTAATCGATGAGATTTAAAAACTCTGCTTTTAAATTTTTACAAAAAATATTTTGAATTATCATTTGATTCACGGCTTGAATATCTACATTTGGTAAAGATTAGTTGGGGTAAAGATTAATTTCCTGACATCTTCCTCGACAGATATATCCCATAGAGTCATCATTTTCTCCTACAACAAAACTGTTTTATTGAAAAATAATTAAGGTATAAGAAAAAGATTTGTAATATTTTTTTTTTAAATTGGCCTAGTTCAAAGAAATTTTTATTTTAAGTTAAAAGTTTAATTTTATTGTTAAAAGTTTGTATGATGAAAAACCGGACTTTTCCGAAGTATGAGACTCTGCCTAGACAGAGGATTCCTAATCAACCCAATTTCTGGACCGAGCACCGCAGCTGAGAAAAAGGGTCCACGTTGTGACTACGTTAAAAAAAATAAACTTTCTTGATAAAAATTTGTTTAGTGTTCTATTGAAAATATGCATGAGACAATCACTTTCCTTTCATATCATAAAGATCAAATTAACCTATTATAAGATCATAGTTTTCACTTTTACTTTGGGATGAATTGTAAAAACAAGAACCTCAATGGTATCATCTAGCTCTCTTGGTCCGTCCTCAGTAATATACGAGGTTGTCTGGAAATGTCGTCCAACCGCTAAAATGTTCTCTATCACCCATCTAAAGATTAGAATCGTAAATAAGATTTTAAGGTGAACATTATATTTTACGCAGAAATTTTAAGTTCTTGTTCTTTAAGTTTAAACTATGCATTAAAAAACGATCAACAATTGAAAAGGTTCCAACCTTTTTATGCTTAACCCCCTCCCCCCATAGCTCGTTTGTACCTTTTGTCGTACATAGTAGACCCGACCGCTGCATCTCTTGCCAGCTCTTCCAATCTGGAAAATACAGATCTTAAAAACAATATTTTATCTGTGAGAAGTTATATTCAGAATTACATTTTAATCCCTCAAGAAAACTAATTATCACTAAGTAAAGAACAGTTCTTTAAAACAATATTTCATCTGTGAGGTCTTTTATTCAGAATTCTAATCCATCTAAAACTAATTATTACTATTTATCTCTTCATTACAGGGAGGCAATAGGGTTGCCTCACGTGAATGAACAAATGTAATTTTTTATAAACTTTTAAAAACTTTTTTTTTAGATTTTCTACTAGTAAACAACTTCAACATTTGAATTTATATGATACCAATTTTGTTTAGGTTTTAAAAACTGTAAAATCTTAGCTATTTACTTTTGTAACCCATATTTTTGAGTTCAGAAATCAAATTTAATTCATGTTTTCGGAGGTGTAATTCCGCAACTTCTTGGCATCACTAGGGTTGCAATCTAGCAATGCGACCCTGGTTCAAGGTTGCAGTCTAGCATTCCGACCCTGGTTCAAGGTTGCAACAAAAATAGTAGGGATTCATAAGCTTCATAATTTTGTTTAGTTGGAAAAAGATATATTGAATGCCATTTTGAGTTTTATATTTCCCTTACTCTATTTTTCCAAAAAACTACGAAACATTAATAACTGAACAGAATAATTGGAAGAAATTACAAAACGAGAATTATTTATTAAGAAGTGAATAGTAAAAATCTACTTAAAGGGACAGTAAAGGGAAAATGAAAGGGGGTATAGGCTGAAAGCTAATCACTTTAGCTCTTGATCGCGACCCATGAAAGTTTTATCTGATGTTCCTGTCTCGAGAAACTGATATAAAACTATGTTAAAATTATACGAAAATTCATATATGTAAAATTTTGAAAGTCTGAAACTTAAATCACGTGACCAGAACTATCACCAATGGCAGAGCAGTATACTGGTCACGTGTCTCCGCCTGTATCACGTGACCACTTTACTGCACTGCCATTGGTGGAATTTCTGGTAAAGTAATACGGACGTAAAAATAATATTATGAATGAAATCTATTGAAAATAGAAATAACAAATATAAAAGTAAACCTAATTTACAATTAGCTACCTCTGGGATATCATCGTTTTCAGATTGGTTGCTTATTTGCTGAATATGATCTGTTTAAACCTACTACTTTTATACAAAATTGTATATATATTAATTTTCGTATTATTTGACACAGTTTTAAATCAATTTCTCGAGACAGGAACTTCAGATAGGCGTCTCAAGGGTCTCGATGAAAAGCTAAAGTGATTAGCTTTCAGCCTATACCCCCTTTCATTTTTCCTTTACTGTCCCTTTAAGTGTGGGAGGATAACCAGAAAAATCTCCCGTGGGAGGGGGGGGGGTGTGAATTAAAAATTGCTTGTTCATTTGTCAGATTTATGCTTGTAATTCAAGCTCTCGATAGTATTTCTACTTTCTAATAAAAATACTTTTTTAGAATTAACTTCCAAAAGAAATATATATTTACTTCTTTCACCTTTGTAGATCTGTATCTGTGTGCTTCTGTTCCATTTTTACTCTTGCATTAAATTTCTGAAACAACGGATAATGCACTTGCAATTTTCAAACAAATATATAATTTGCCGAGTTAACATGTCACAATGAGATTTACAGGGCGTAGAGAAATACGTCTAGAATTTTGGTAATTATCTTTCACAAACCAATTTTCTTTGAAACAGGAATGATAAAATTCTAAATCCGAAATTAGAATTCAGTTCAGTTAAAAAAAATCAAATAGTGCTTAACAGGTGTACATGGTGTATTTACATAAATCAAATCAAAACTACTAAATTGGATCCCAATATTATAAGTAACATTTAGCAATACCGTTTAAACAGTAGCCAATTTAAATAATATTGTATCACCAATACACATTTCTTACATAATGAAAAGGAGTGATAATAGATTTTAATGTGGAAACAATTGGAAACTTTACACCAGCGGTTCTTTTTGCGTGTTGAAAGGGGAACACGTTAACTTGAGATTAGAATGCAACTCTCGGTATAAATTTTAATGTTTGACGCAATTATGAGTGAAGAGGTAGATGTAAGTTATATTTGGTAGACTTAGAAATACGGTTATCTTGTTTGAATGATTATCAGGTTTATTTAAGGGGAAACAGGAAACTTTTTTCAACTGGTTTAATTTTCTAATTGGTGAATCCAAAATGTCAACTTTTTCCTGTTTTTAGTTTCATGAAGTTTGTAGTGGGTTGATTGGTTTCTGGTTATCATCAGATGTATTTTTATTGGTTTCCAGGAGTTTGTAAATGTAGTGGATTGACTGGTTTCCGGTTATCATCAGATGTATTTTTATAGTTTCCAGAAGTGTGTAAATGTAGTGGGTTGATTGGTTTCCGGTTATCATCAGATGTATTTTTATAGTTTCCAGAAGTGTGTAAATGTAGTGGGTTGATTGGTTTCCGGTTATCATCAGATGTATTTTTAATGGTTTCTAGATGTAAATGTAGTGGGTTGATTGGTTTCCGGTTATCATCAGATGGTATTATGATACTTCCAGGAGGCTTAATACCCATTGACTCAATTTTAAGTCCATCCTTCTCAGAAACCTTGAATAATAGTTATACAATAGATACAAATTCATGTAATTTCCTTTCATTCTACAAGAACTAAGATCCCAGTTGATTATCTTTACATTAAAACGAGACATTCATATATATGTTGCGTATTGCCGGCCAAACAATTGAACCGATTGGGCTGAAAATTCGAAATCTTTTATTATTCTTTTAAATATTTAACAACAAAAAATTTCCACGGGCAACGCCGGGCCCTTCAGCTATTACCAAATAATCAAAAAGCCTTGACATTCAAATTCACAGCATGAGCACCAGCAATAAAAAATTGTTTTTAAATCTAGGAGCCCAGTTAATTGAAAACTTTTATGATTGAATTCTCTGGATTTGGTTGGCTTAATTCAATTTGTTTTCTTGAAAATTAAAAATATTTTTGTTTTAGTTTCTTGCCAACTAATGCAAAATAAGACATTTGAAGAGAAACTCCTAAATTTTAGAGAGATGTAATTCTTTTATTCAAGCAAAAGATGGCCAAAAACAGGAACTGATAACTGGCCTCAATTTTTTTTGATCTGATAGTTCAATTTTTTTAGGATAAATAGTCAAATTTTAAAAATATATAATGTTCACATGTTGCAAAAATATAAGGATCATAAAATAAAAGTTCGTGGTAGGTAATCTGTTCCTTTTTGAAGGTAAAATAGCGAAACCTTGATCCTGGTGTCCTGAATCATCTTGATGGGATCCCGACTCAGGAGACCAACACTCAACAGCTTGATCTAGATAAACTAGATTATATGTCCGCATTAGTTAGAACTCAGATTCCACTCTAAATGAATTCAACTCGGGCAAAATTTGTGGAGAAAAACTGAAACCTTGCCGTTATAAAATTGCACAAAGCACATGTCATACTATTCCGGAAATCTCTTAACATCAGAAACGGATACAAAAAAATTGTTGGTAGGGGTGGTTAATGAGAATTCGTTTTCACAGGGAGTCAAAAAAGATTAATAGAACCCTCACCCCTTCCTTCTGTCCCGTCCTTTGGAATTAACATCTGGAATGTTTAAAGCCGTAAACATGTGAATTGTCACACCGGGAGGAATCAGAATAAAGAATCCTTTTTTCCAAATTAGATTTAAATCTTGATTATTTAAATAAGTATTAAATATACCTGATGCTCCCAAAAGAACTTCTCAATGTTCTTTTTACTCCCGTACTTTGAGGGAACCTGTAGAAGATCAAACCACCGGGGTGTACCAGGAATACAACCTAGACTAACCTGAAATGATAGAAATAGTTGTACAATTGTATTTGTTTGAGCCTTTGGCATCAGCGAATATGAATTGATTTAACTTATTGATTGATTTAAATAAAATTGATTTGATTTTCTCACCTTTATCTCGTCCGAATCAATACTAGTATTAGTAGATCCAGTATCCCGATCCTTGGATTTATCTAAAGTGGTTTCAACCCTATCATCATCAGAGGTCTCTGATAGCGTCATACCATCGAGAACATCGTTGGATCCTGTATCTCCATCTTCCACTGTTCTGGTTTCTTGATTCCTCATGTTAGAACTCGGGGAACCAAGTTCTTTAGCAACTAGTTCAAGCAGTTCCTTCTCCTGCAATCAAAATATGTTTGGAATAACAAAAAAAGTAAAAGTAATTTGCTGTTTGAACCACATCTTTTGATACCCATTTCAACATGTTTTGAAAAAATTAAAAATCTATGCAACTGCCTTGTGTTATCATTAATAAAATACGCTTGATTTTAAACCTTTAACAAACAAAAAGTTAAAATTAAGAAACTTTTAATAACAGAGATCATGAAATTTGAAGCAAAATCGCGAGATAAAAATTCTCATAAAATTGAATAAAATGACTTTTTCTGATGATATAGCTCTTTGAATTTATTAATTACTGATCGATTTTTTTTCTTTGATGAATTTTGCTTCTAGTTTGCAACGTTTTATTCCTCCCCCCTACCCCACACGAAAATACGAATTTCACATAAATCTTTAAAAAAAGCGTGTTTTCCCTTAAAAATCAAAGAACTGTTAAAGAAAATGTAAGAAATGTTTGTTTGTTTATTAAAGGGATGATGGACCTGTTTAACCCTGATAGCTGAGTATTGGTTGATTGATTGAGGAGCTTCTGGTTCCTGTTTTATCTGGGTCTGTTTAGAGGAATAATCTACACCTGAATACGGTGTGATGGTCTGACGATAAACTCCTTGCTCAGATAGTTTTCTGAAATATATAATTTAATTAGTCTTTTAAAATATATTATATCAAGATTGGTATTAAGTGTTAAATAATCACTTTTACACGGATTCAAACATACCACCAGGCGGAAACTTATTAGATAAGATAAGGATAGTTTTCGATAATTTTCGTTTTCTCCGTTTTCAAAATTTAGACCAAATATTATCTACTTGTTTATAGGAATCCTATTCAATCTGTTGGAGGAAATACATGTTGACATGCAAAGGAAATGAATAGATCTATTGAAGATAAATTCAAGGCAAAGCTTATTTTGAGGAAAGGTACGGAGCGCCCTAATTTCTAGAAAATAATCAAAACCTGCATTCTGTAGATATTTGATAATGACAGTCGAGTAATCCATTTGGAGCTTCATAATCACAGTAGGGACAGGGTAACTTCCCAAACATTAGTTCGGATGCAACTACAGGCTTAGTTTCCTAGAAAATAATTAACTAAAGGTTGGGTTTCCTAGGAAGTAATTAACACAACTTGGTTTCCTAAAAAATAATTAACATCAGCTTGGTTTCCTAGAAAATAATTAACTACAGGCTTTGCTTCCTAGAAAATAATTAACTACAGGCTTGGTTTCCTAGAAAATAATTTACTAGACCTTAGTATCCTAGAAAATTTACTGAAGGTTGGGTTTCCTTGAAATTCAATAACTTCAGTTTAGTTTCCTAGAAAATAATTTACTTCAGGTTGGGTTGGGTTACCTAGAAAAAATTTACTGAAGGTTGGGTTTCCTAGAAGTGCATTAACAACAGTTTATAGAAAATAATAACTACAGGCTTTGTAATTGACTAAAGGTTGGGTTTCCTAGGAAATAATTAACAACAGCTTCGTTTCCTAGAAAATAATTAACTACAGGCTTGGTTTTCTAGAATATAATGAACTACAGGCTAGGTTTCCTAGAAAATAATTAACTACAGGCTTGGTTTCCTAGAAAATAATTAACTACAGGCTTGGGTTTCTAAAAATAATTAACTACAGTTTTGATTTCCTACAAAATAATTAACTACAGGCTTGGTTTCCTAGAAAATACAGCTTGGTTTCCAAAAAAATAATTAACTACAGCTTGGTTTCCTAGAATACCTATTTGGTATTTATCTCTTTATTACAGGGAAACTAACAAGAGATGCTTTGGGACCCAATTAACTTCAGACTTGGTTTCAAAGAAAAAGTGCTCTGGATCTTATCCACTCAGATGCAGTTCATTATTCACTGGTAGTCGTGGAGTCCTGGGATTAGATAAATCATCACAATGGATTTTACTTCAATATTTTTGTTTTATGTGTTAGATATCTATTTCTACATTAGTTTTATATACTATTCTAAATTCATTGAAAGGCCATATAATTGATTCTTTTACTTTCAGATAGTTCGTTATTTGGCTATAGTTAATCTCAACTTTTCCGATTTTTAGGAAGAACACCTGACTTACTAGGGTTTAACACAAATTGTTTGAAAAAAACATACATTCCAAAGTTTGAAGATATTTGAGTAAGAAACCGAAGATAAAAATGGAAATGATTCATCATTGCTTCAGATACATAGGTTGCTTTAACGCATATCAAATAGCTGTATTTGATCATATATATTTCACTTAGCTTGGTTATAAATTGCTTTATTTGGATTAAGTGTTAAACTTTAACATTTTACACTCGTTTAAGCTGGTACAGTAAAAATGTTTTTAACAACACTATTTTACTTGAGTCTAGATGTTTTAATTCAACCTTTGTGCTGTTTCATATTATAACCAAAACTATAACCAAATTCCGCAATTTCATTTATATCCAAATAACGCAACTTACGAAAATAAGAAGTAATTTTGGTTAGGCTAACATTTCTACTTGCAATGATATTGGGTTGAAAGATAGGTATAATCAAATTAAGCAATTTTTAAATATAACAAAATAACGTACTTTACACTACTTTATATATTGGTTTCGCTGGTTTCGTATGTACCAGTTTTGTTATCAATACCATATCTGATAAATCTACTGAGGAAGCTTCATTGAGTTGTATTCTTTATATCTTCAGAGAAAGAAACAATGACCTTCACAATAGTTTAGAGAATTAGATGCATTGCTCCTAAAAGCCCAACCAACACGATGAACCCTCGGTAAAGCGTAACCGTTAACTGTGGGAGAAGAAGAATCAACTTTAGGTTTGGTTTCCTTACAAGCAGAATTAACTATAGGTTTAATTTACTAGAAGGAAAGAATTGTTAAGTATTATCTATTCATGTATACTTCTCTTGTCTGTTTATTTGTACCCTCTCTTCCGATGGCAATCTGGGGATTCTCTTTCAGGGGGGGGGGGTCTTTTCAGATTTTTCTTCTTATTTTTATCCAATAAACGTCGAAACAGCTTAAAACGCATCAGGCCTAATTTTTTTTTGCAGAACAAAACATAACTCTAAGTGGATTGAAATTGAAAAAAGTGCTTTATAAATTTCAAAGAAAAACTTATAAAATCCATCGATAAAGAAGAAAATCTGCGAATTTTTAGTTTAATGAAGTACGGGGAAGCAATAATGGCATGCAAGACGACAAATAAAAGCGAGGTGTCTGTAAAGCCCAGTTTCTTAGAAAGGTTTTACGTAGAGTTAACTAGCTGTAGGTTTACATTTGTTGCGCTTTTTTTCGGGTTAGAAAGTTTTTTAAAACCTGCAACAGATGTGATTAAAAACCTTTGTTCAATAATTATTATCCATCACATTGTCGAACTATCAGAAAAGTCCCTTTAACCTCTGCTACCTTGTGTTGAAGATGGTTATGATGTTTATCATTATGCTTCTTGAGTTTGAAGCTCCCAGAGAACTGCACATCACAGGGCTCACAGTAATACTTGCCTAACAATAATGTTTTTCAAAACAACTAGCTTTACATATT
The DNA here is from genome assembly GCF_000591075.1 of Eurytemora carolleeae. Lineage (NCBI taxonomy): Eukaryota > Metazoa > Arthropoda > Copepoda > Calanoida > Temoridae > Eurytemora > Eurytemora carolleeae. Next base: position 170,584 of record NW_019396903.1, on the reverse strand, counting down.
TTTTTAATCGGGCGATGTTTAAATGTAAAATATCTGACCCAGAAAAGCATTTTTTTATATGGCCTTTTACAAAGCCAAACGAAGAATGACTAGACCAAAAAAGAGAGGGGCTGTAAATCGTTAAAAAGTTATATTCTCTCTTGCCCCATTCTCCTTTCTAGAATGAAAATCAATCATTATAAGGAGAAAATAAAGGATTTTGTATCAATAAATATCCACAGGGGTTTAATTATTATTTCTTATTTATCATTTACCTATAATCCACAGGGGAAGGAGTATAGGAGGAGGAAGGGGGAGTATAGGATGAGGATTGCTACAGACAATACAACGTATTAAACCTGACAATAATCTAAGTATACCTTTGCAGTTAGTTTGATGAGAGTAGAATTCTTGAGCTGTGAAGTATCCATGGCAATCCAGGCACATGTTGGACACACTCTCCTCATTGTAAAGTTCAGGGCTCTCCTACAAAAAAATCTAAATATTTCGTGGCTTATTGCAGGGGTGTATATTTCTTTTTAAATCTCCCCCCCATGAAAATTGTTGTAGGGTTTTATTTGCTGAAATGAGAGGGAAAATTTATTTTACGGGGTGGGTGTAATTCTTAAAAAGAAGGCATTACATCTATGACATTTTTCAATATCTCAGCCAATAATGGTATTAACTGGTGATAATTTTGCATGTACACTAATGTCAAAGTCAGAGGTTTAAGATAAAAAATCTGAGCCCTCGAAGGTGCCAGATCCTATATCCTGACTCAGACCGGAGATATGGAAGATTTGACTTTATATCCTCCTCCTAGGTCATCAAATTAGTATACAGGCAAAATTAGAACCAGTTTTGGTTGAGATATTGAAAAATGTCTTAGATTCAACGCCTCCTTTAAACCCCTAAAATAAAATTGACAAGCCCCTGAAATTTAAATTGAAATGTAAAAAAAAGTGAATTTTCTTTTAGGAAACCTGACTTCTACTGAATTGAGAACTTGTTTTTCTGGGCTCAGGAACAGGATACTCTACTTCAAGTGCTGTAAATAAAAAATTATTTCAGTGGAATAAAATTAAATGTTCGCAAAAAAATAAAGGTCCAAATAATAGAACTGAATGCGAAATAATTACATTCATATTTCCGTATGAAGTATCTCCGTGAAATTGTAGATGCTTTTTATATTTAATCCATCCTCAAATCAAATCAAATTGAATTTTAATGAACTCTAATGACCTCTAATGACCTCCACAAGTAGAAAATATATCAACTATGGCTTTATGCATATCAAACGAAAGCTAGGAACCCAGGGAATACAGTAGCAGAAAAAATTCAGTGTTTGACCTTCTAATGACCTCTTACGACCTCTAATGACCTAAATGACCTCCAAAAATGAAAATGTTTTAACTATGGCTTNATTTTCTATTTGTGGAGGTCATTAGAGGTCATTAGAGGTCATTAGAGGTCATTAAAGTTCAATTTGATTTTATTATAGGAATTTCGAACCCTAATTAGGCGTGTACCCAAAAAATTGGAAGATTTGAACCAAAAATGAAGGCAGGGCCCCCCCCCCCTACATCAAATGTGCCAACTCCACCATCCCCTTTAGTTTTATAAATTACTAAACCTGAAATATCCTTGTCAGTTCCAACCATCTCATCATCAAGGATCTGCACTTCATCATCAGCAACGTCTTCTTCACCGTTATCAATCTCGATTACAATATCATCCTGTTCGACCTTACACTGTTTCTGAACAAGGTATGCATCCTGATTCTTTGTTACTTCGATCTTCAGTTTGCCAGTATTATCATGACGTTGTTTCTTCAGACTTTGTTCTTCTGATTCCTGATTCTTGGATCTTTTCCCAGTTTGTTTCCTTGTTATTTCCTGACATTTCTCGATATCTACACTAAACTTCTTCAGCTTTATGTTCGGGAAAGTATCGGAATTCTCCTTGATTGGTTCAACACTAATCGGACATGATGGTACAGTCTCCTTGGTGTTGATGTACGTTGTGTGGAAGCTCTTCAGTGCAGCATTGCAGGGGGATTTACCGGTAAAATGAGAAATCAAATTTCTTCCAAGAAACTTTTTCTGGCAGAACCGACAAACGTCTGGGTTTCCATCGTTAACACACTAAAATTTAATTATTAAATAATAAAACAATCTTGACTTTCCATAAAATATTCTACCTGGTGATGATAATATCTGACATTACAAAAGAACCTCTCTAAACAACCTTTGCATCTTAAGGAGATTTTCTTCTTTTTGACAACTTTCATGTCATCCTTGTGCATTTTATCCAGAACTTCTCGACAATATCCCTTCTGCAGATGCTTTGTCAAGTTGTTAGATATTGCGAATTGTTTGAAGCAAATCTTACAACGATTCTCAGCTCCAGAGTAGAAGCACTAGAACATAATTAATATTTTAACACTTTTGTTTAATCCTTAACCTTATATTAACAAGTCCTAAGAGAGGTAAATATATTTAAAACTCCAATGCTGATGTTAGAATTGTGAGGTTAACTAAACGAAATGGCAATCTAATCAATCAGTAATATGAACATTAGTTCTTACCTTGTGATGAGAAAACTTAGACAGACTCTTGAAAACCAGTTTGCATTTTAAACAGCTTGGATTTAAATTTTTCGTTAACTATTTGAGATAAAAAAGTTTGTTTTCAACTCCTGATTGTTTTGAAGAAATAAAAAAAAATCCTTTCCTTGCAGAAAAAACGCTTTAATGAGATTTAAGATGAAATTAAAATTCTTTTAGAAATTATCATTGTCTTTAAGAAATAAAAAAAAATTTAATCCTTTCCTTGCGGGGAAAACGCTTCGTTCAGATTTGGTGTTGTTAGATGACTCTTTATTCTGAGTTATATTGTCGGTATTAGATTGGTCCGGAGTATCTTCACTTAGTTCATCATTCTTGTAGGTTGAGATAAAACCCAGGAGTCCACTGGAATCAAATATGTACAAATATTATTTGGGAAATTAGGAGAGAAAATGTTATTGGTTAGGCTTCGCCGCTTTTATCTGAATGTCACTATTTTATTACCGATAAATATCTTTCTCTTCTCATAATTAATTTTAGTATTTGGGAAATTTTATTTTTACTTTTTACACCCTGTCTGCACAACTGCAAGACATTTAGAATAATATAAAAGGAATGCTATGAATAAAAATAATTCAATTGAACAAAAACGTACCCTTGATCTGTATCTGTAACTGGGATGTAGTATTCGTTGGCCTTCTTATCCGATTGTCTAGACTTTCCTCCACGCATATCATCTGAATAGTTATTATTCGAAGATCTTGATTCTTGTTTTAGGTATGAAAAGTATTTGCTTTTCATGTTATAAAGCATTATGTACATTCTCCTGAAAATCCCCCTCAGCCTTCCCTCATCACATTATTTTCCCCCACTAAAAATAGTTTTTTTGAGAATTGATAATTTTTTCCTTCAAATCTCGAGAGGACTTTCTGAAAAATATATTTACGTCACCAATTAAGAAAGACCTTGTTTTCATGCCGATAATTATACTGTAATAAAAATCTACATATATAACCGTTTATTTTGAATCCACGATAAAGAAAATAAGAATTGGCGAGGGAAGTGTTCCCTTTGTTTGACATACAAAAAGATAACACGTGTTTCATTGAATTAAGAAAAACAAAAATGAGGGTAAACACGCCACAATTCTATGCAAACTTCAGGGGTGTATATTTTCTTGAAAAAAATCATCCATTTTACATTATTTCTTTTGCCCAGATGTAAGGTATGTTAGTTACCAAGGAATCTTTGGATAAGGCTGGATAGTTCTCGTCTACAATAGTCAGGTAGATAAATGGTATAGTCAACATCCTAATAAGAAAATATATAATTATAAAATTATTATATTTATTTATATCTATCATTTTATTACTAATCTTTGTAAATATTATATTTTTACAGTGCTTAGCATCCAGATCTGAAGCGTTGGATCCGCAACATTTAGGCTTCCTGGATCCGGATCCAAAGGGCAAAATAATTTTAAAATTCTACTTATGTATAACAAAAATCCGTAAATGTTCATGACCCTGGATTTGAATCCGGATCCGTTTTTTTTTCTCCAGTGCATCCAGGCTACGGATCTGGATCTGGATCAGCATCAAAATTAAATGGATCCTAGGCATTGGTTTTAGAAAATAATTCTAAATATAAAAACCTGATTTACTGATGAGAGAACTGGAAAGCATGAATAAATCAAGAACCTTAATAAAACTATATATTTCCACCCCTTAACGAATAAAAGACTTAATTAAAATTCACCGATAGCGAACAATTTAAACAGGGACTATAAGCGTAATTTTAAATGATCATCTCAAAGAGAACAAACGACAATGTCCGATTCACAACGGTAACCTCTAAAGCTTTGTCTGATAATGAATTTTAGATCCATATTTACAATTTTAATTACAATTATTTTTAATTGTGTTTTTTTTACAAAAATGACTTGCGTACTTCTTCAGGAAAATATATGAATTAACAGAATTACGCTTTTAAACCTTGAAAAACAACTATATCTTCCACATTAATCAGATACAGGTTTTAAGAGGACCGTTGTGAATCAGGCAATGCAATAGTTGCACGGAGGGTCACTTAGTGGCAAAAAGTAGACATTTTTTACTTCAAACAAAATCAAATACAATAAAAGACCAAAAATACTTTAATTGTAAAACTAATTTTACCCTTTTTCTTTGTGAATGGTAAGTACTAAGTACATTCCATTTATTAAACTAAAGGTCGAAGAAAAGCCAGAAATTCTTTGGTAAAAAATGGAACCGCATTATTTCATTTGTTCTGATATTTTAAAGCACGGAAAACAAAGGAAAGAAATATCTGAGTAGATATGAACTATAAAGGAAACTTGTTACTTGTTAGTATTAATTGTTCCATCAGAGCAGTGAACAATTATATTATGATATGCTCCTGGAGCTACAGCTAGCAGCTGATCTAGTGTGTTAGCCAACATCTCATCATGTCCCTGCAGTACATTTTACAAATCAGGCGGTACAATAGCATAGAAACTAATATTTTTACATCGGTTAAGAGATAAAACCGTAAACATATTACTAGCATTTTTACCAGCAGAGGGCAAATTAATTGTCACTTCTTATTAGTTTGACCTTTTCAGATAATCCTCGAGAAAAAAGTTTGGGATGTGCGCGTTTTTAGAGACTAGGCTTGGTTTCAATTGTAAACATTTTCTCTTTGTTTACATTTTAAAGCTAAAACAAAAACAAACAAAATAGTTCCCGGATTTTATAAAAAAAATTCGTGGGATTATATAATTTAATTACAATCAAATTTTGTTGGAGGCAAAATTTTGGAATGTTGATCATCCATAAACCTTACCTGGGGTCACGTTATGTCCCACACAAAATTTGGGCCCAATCGGTTCAGCCGTTTTGACGTTTATGGGATACAAACGGACAGACACCCAGGCAAGGAAAGTGTATATTCAGATTAACAACGTTTTGTCCTCCGGAATTTTATTTCCTTTTGACATGATTTAACCTTTTGGATTAATAGCTTGGGAACCCAGAGTGCTCAGGTTACTCATAGTTACTCCCACCGTTTACCCGCAGTTGGTCGACTTTACCGGAAAACTGAACTTTTAAAATAAATGTCGACTCTCTCAACTTAAGAATCTCAAAACAAAGCTAAGTAAATTTCCATGGCTCTCCTGAGTTCCCAATCGAAATTTGACGCAAATCGGTCCAGAGATTATTGAGTTATGATCGGACAAACAAGCAAAAAACAATAAATGGGAAACATAAAATTAAATTCATGCGATAAAATGCACGTCTAAATCCCAACTCTGCACTTGAAAGAATGTTTATAAATTTATTTTTTATAGTGTTGTTTTCAATTGTTCATTTTCTCAAAACAAAAGTAGATAATTCTAATTATTAATAAATGATGTAAAACTAAAATAACCTTCATGGACTCCATGTTTGACATATATTTGAACTCTTCAGAACCCCATTTCAGATTTATTACAGGTTTATTTCTCTGCAGCGACCAGGTCTCCTAGATATTTACATTGTTTACAGGATTAGGACCGATAAATTCTCCACCAGCATTCCTTAGAAGAAAAAAATATTTTTAAAATGTAATTCCTTATTTTCCAAAATTTCTTTTAAGAGAAATATTTCATTATGGATCGATGATGTGCACTTACGTTTTTAAAAGTATTAAGTACTGTTGCTAATATTCTACAACATACATCAAATACGGAGTAAAAAGCATAAAATGTTAGTTTGATAATCCTTCACCTTTTGCTTTGTAGTAGTGGCGATTGGCACATTCTTGTAACCCGTCTTCTTTCCTACAAATCAATCGGTGTAAATACGATCAATAATAGATCATTTTGCTTCAGAAGNAGATGGTTGTTGAATGGTAGATTCTAAATCCATAGAGGAAGGAGTGGTTGAGGATGGACTGATAGATAAGGAAGGATACAAACTGCCAGATACTTGAGAAGGAGTTCTAACAGAAGAATATGAGCTGGTAGGAGTTGTTGAAAATAGAGAGGGTGTCGGAGTTCTTACAGAAGGTATCGGAGTTCCACCAGGTGTCAGAGTTCTACCCGAAGGTGCTGGAGTTCTATCGGAAGGTGTTGGAGTTCTACCAGAAGGTGCTGAGGTTCCACCAGAAGGTGTCAGAGTTCTACTATAAGGTGTCAGAGTTCTACCAACAGGTGATGGAGTTCCAACAGAAGGTGTTGGAGTTCTACCAGAATGAGTAGGAGATCTAAACAATGGTGTTGGAGAGAAGGATAGAAAGCGTGAATTTTCAAACAAAGATCTTGAACAAGTTCTTAATAGTAATCAATTTATTTTCAATACTGTCTTTGACCGAGAATGTAAAATGCTGGAGTGACCAGCACATAAAGAGTTCTATTGACGATTTACAATTTTACCTCATAAATTTCGTCCGTTTTCGTGCTCATTTTTGTTGAAGAAATCCGCAAATGTTAATCTTAAAGTTTAAGATATCACAGGGGTGTATATTTTCCCCTCCGCTACCTAACTTATAGGGGGAAACTTCTCATTTTCGGAGAAAATTATTTTTCTGGAAAATATACACCCTTGATTTATAAAGTAAGTAAGTAAAGTAAAGTAAGTAATAAATATATGAAGGTTTTTTAATCATCAATTACATGCTTATGGACATACTCTACGCACTTATTTGATTACTTACTATATGATTAAGTGGTATTATACAATTACATCTCTAGGATTCAACGGTACTCAATATTTACATACTTGAAGACCACGTGGTAAGGGTTGATACAAGAAACGTCGCCACAAGTAATATTCCACTGGTTGATCTTAGACTCTAACTCAGGATCACGAAACGTCTAAAAGTTCAAAAACGATCAATATAAAATATTATTTGAAGTTGGAAGTTGGAACTCACCTTGTACATAAATCTTCTAACATTTATTTTCCCGACTTTGAGTCCACCAGGTTCCATAAATATCACGCAGGGAGAGTCTTGATTCTAATTCATTCATTCATCATATATAGGGGATATATGCAGTTTTTACAATGCAACCCTATTAAAGACAAAACTCCAATTTTTCAAAAAAAAAAAGGTCAAAAAATATTCAAAAAAGATGAGCATATCAAGTTTACCATAGAATATATTGATATATTGAAAATATATACCACTAAAAATTTTACCTAAACTTTGAGAAACAAATTTCAAAGCTCTCCCAACCCATTCACCGCGGGGAAGTATTAAGCAACAGGACATAACACAATAATAATTATACATCAAAATGAATTCCTTGATTGCTAGAACTGTTTTCAACTCCTTGAAGGTATTTGATGCAATCAGACTCTTCACTATAAAACCCAGGTTCTAGAATTTGAATAAAAGTAACATCTATATATAGAAATAATCAATGGTCAATGTTCAACAATTGCAGCCAAAGTCGAAGATATGTTAACAACATTAAAGGGTTGTTAACAGCATTAAAGGGTTGTTAACAACATTAAAGGGGTGTTAACAACATTAAAGGGTTGTTGCCGAATATCTAAAAGTTTTCCTAGCTCGCGCCTAAATTTGAAGTGTACTTCTAAATGTCAACAGTTTAACGGGAAAGAGAGGGGAAGGGTGAAATTTCTTTGTGTATTCGGACCAACTTCCCTCGAATGATTGATTGATTAACGTTTATATCTATAGGCATCATAAGGGGAGCATCTTAAATATAGAATGATACAATCAAAAATAAAAAATATATTACAAGAAACAGAAATAAAAAAAAATAAACCAAAAAAAAAAATTTTATCACAGTGTTGCATATAGCCCCTGAAAAACCCAGCCATCCTTCCACAAGGCCGATTGGACTTGTCGAAGATAAGCTGGGAAAAGGGGCTGAGACGGCCGGCTTCTTTGTAGGTCAGCTCGCGTGAAGAAGTCTCTCCTCTATCCAGGCTCGAACAGGACTCTTCTTTCGTGTTCCGGTCTAATCTTGAACCTCACAAGAGTAATCTCCTGGTCAGGGAATCTATTGGAGATTTAGCTGTATGCTCTCTCAGAGATAGGTCTTTCTGCATTTTTGCGATTGTGTGTTCTTCCTCTTATCTTCCTGGCTTGGATCGTTGTTTAGATCTGAGAAGAATATGTGTTCTCGATGTTCGTGTAGAACTGTTTTCCATCCTTTGTTTCTTGCTGATCTGTCTTTGTGGTGCTTCTTAATTCTTATTCTTCTTGCTTGGGAATGTTTGAGCGTTTCACCATGCCTGATTATTGCGCATGCTTTATTGGTCTCTACGAAGTTATCTCTTCTCTTGCATAACCAATCTGCTAATACCTCCATCTTTTAGATAGTCCAAACAACCTATTGTCGGACATTCGCCCCCCCCCCTGACAGATTCAGGAAGGGGCGTAGCCCCGCCCCCTGAAATTTCGAGGCAAAAAATGTTCCCAATTTGATAAGTGTTATTGTTAACGATAAATTTAGAATTAGAAATTCGTAAGAAACTAGACTTAAGTTATAATATTGTATTAATTTTGTAAACTTTGTTTACTGTATCTCCTTTTACTGTTCCTGTGAATTTATGTAGTTGCTTTATTCTTCAATGTGCAATTTTTAATACTTCATTTATGTGTTTATGAAATGTTCCTTTTTCTGAAAAAGTGATTCCTAGTAACTTAGCATGGTTAGTGTAGTTTAGTTGTTCCTTCTTGTTTCTGTCAAGAAATAAAAGGGTTTCTTTAAGTTCTCTCCTAGTTCTTGGTTTTGCATGTATTGTTAATACATTAGTCTTCAACTTCCCTCTAAAATCAATTTTGTAAACGCATCCTTTCACATATTTACTTTAGTTCAGCACCCGACCTATCCAAGTCGCTGCAGAAATTTAATTAGATACATTAAAAAATATTAAAAATCGTCTTTAGAGAATTTCTAGAATTAGTTACCTTTTCGGTGAACTTGATCTTGGATTCGTGAATCCTGGCCGAATCCAGGCACAGTTGTACATTGTGCGTTAAATCATCCATTCCTCATCGGAAGGTTCCTGTTAATCTGGAATAGTAAGTTAAGAAATTCAGATTTGAGAAATCTATTATCTCATTAGTCACACCTCGATAGTCAACGTTAAACAATTCGAATCAAAGATAAATCCTGTGTTCTGTGAACAAACCGGTATATTCCTAGAGAACGATTTTTGGTAATGTCGTGTAGCTTAAGAGGGGTGTAAGAGTGGCTTAATAATTTCTTCTATAGTTTTAATAGTTAGAATCGCGCGTGGGAGAGATCGGAGCTAGCACAATTATTTTCCATACAATTCCTAAAACATGATTGACTATTGGAAAATTAAGTGTAAAACTTGGGGAAGAGAGCCCTTCATTGATTTTATGTATTTTTACAGTTAGATTGAAAATGTCAGAAAGCAGAAAGGGTTTGTTGGAAAATGAGATAAAGATCAAAGAGGAACCCCCGGACATAGATCCTTATCCTGGTAATTTATATCCTGTTCTATATACTTCATCATCAAATTCAAGATTTTTCAGTTATACAGAGAGTCCCATATCATATTGGAGTATCTACAAGCTTTTACACCAAAATACGCACATAATAATCTAAAATCCTAGTATGTTCTGCATACAATTTTTGAAATGCTACATTTTTTAATTTTTTGATTAGTCCCGAAAATCGCAAATTAAAGCTATAAACGATCTAATATGATGTGGGAAACACTGTATAAGTACTAAATAAAATTGAAATGTCCATTTATATCATCATATAGATTAAACATTGGAACCTAGCCTTACTGAATGTTTTAGGAGTAGAGGATATTGTAGATCTTCTGGATACCCCTTTGAAGGAGGAGCTAACTATTGACGAAGATGATTTTTCAACATTAATCCCACCTAATCCCTATGCCTCAAACCTAAGGTTAAATACGTCGTGGGTTAATTTCCTAATATATGATTTGTGGACCCCGGCCCCTTTATAATTTTTGTACACAGCATTTTAAGGCATATTTTGAGCCCAAACCCTAGCCTATTCTAGCCGAGGTGCTCGGCCTCCAAGCCTGTCCTAGGCGCAGCGCTCGGCCCAGAAAATATCTTAACGTATCTTAACCCTGAAATTTTGCTCAATAATCACAAATTATGATGAAATTAGTTTAAATCGAGGGCCGCTGATCTAACCTAACCCTGAAAGGATAATAATAAAATGAATCGCACCCATTTTCACTTTCTTACTTTCTCTTAACTGATTTATTGAGACCGATATTGTGTCTGATGGCTGGTTGTTGGTTTTGGGTTGGAATTTTTCCTAATATTCAAATCTGCTTTACAAGAGAAAGATTTAGCCCAATATTTGCGGTCCAACTGCAAGATTAAACTACTGTTTGTTTTTCAAGAATTGATTGTTTCTCTGTATTTACACCACACCTATTCCTCATTTTAGCCTTTGACACATTAGACCTTTTATCTTTTTTATTTCTTGTCAAATTTTCTATTTTTTTGCTCTAGTGATGACAGTTTCACATCTTTCTTTGACACATTAGACCTTTTATCTTTTTTTATTTCTTGTCAAATATTCTATTTTTTGCTCTAGTGATGACAGTTTCACATCTTTCTTTTCATCTAGTTCGTTTCCTGTGATCAAGGAAGAATCTGTAGAAACTCTTTTACCGACGAAATATACTACAGCACCCGTCGACCAGAATTCACCGAGCATCAATATGGAGCAAGTGTATGTAACCGTTGAAAAGAATATGCTCGTCGATGGGAAACTAGGTAATAAAACATGGAACTGGCACTGATCTCAATCCATCTATTATATTTATACTTTGCTTGTCTGTCTGTGTGTGTGTTTGTCCGTTTGTATCCAATAAACGTCGAAACGGCTGAAACGATCGGGCCCAAATTTTGTGTATGACCTCACATGCTCAAAATTAAACAAAATCGTGTCCAAAGGTTTTAATTTTTGTAAAATTTTAAAAATTAGCGAAACATTGCTATTAAATCCGCGAACATTTTCTTATTAATGTTTTATATTATACAAAGAGAAGATGCTCACAGATTGAGCTGCACATTTAAAAGCTGAATAATTCTAGATTCTAGTCAACCCTGTTTTTGGTCTCAGTCTAGACCCTAGTCAGCACTGTTTCTGGTTTCAGTCTAGATCCTAGTCAACCCTATTTCTGGTCTCAGTCTATGTCCTAGTCAACCCAGTTTCTGGTCTCAGTCTAGATCCCAGTCAAACCTGTTTCTGGTCTCAGTCTAGATCCTAGTTAACCCTATTTCTGGTCTCAATCTAGACTCTAGATCCTAGTCAATCCTGTTTCTGGACTCAGTCTAGATCCTAGTCAATCCTGTTTCTGGTCTCAGCCTAGATCCTAGTCAACTCTATTTCTGGTCTCAGTCTAGATCCTAGTCAAGCCTGTTTCTGGTCTCAGTCTAGATCCTAGTCAACCCTGTTTCTGGTCTCAGTCTAGATCCTATTCAACCTTGTTTCTGGTCTCAATCTAGATCCTAATCAACCCTGTTTCTGGTCTCAGTCTAGATCCTATTCAACCCTGTTTCTGGTCTCAGTCTAGATCCTAGTCAATCCTGTTTCTGGTCTCAGTCTTGATTCTAGTCAACGCTGTTTCTCAGTCTCAGTTTCAGTATCAGTTTCAGTCTCAGGTCCTTTAATCTTAAATATCTTGTTTACCAGGAATGTCATTGTTACGAGTAAAGAACGGGTTCCGAGTAAACTCAGTAAATGCAGTTGGAGCTGCAGCTTTAGCTGGTATATTACCTATGGTAAGATTTATCTACTTATTTATAAAATAATTTTCTTTATTATTTTTATCCATAAATTTGGTTTGTCAGCTTTTTCGTGTGATTGTATTCAATGAACTTTAAAACGGCTGAACCAATCAAGCTCAAATTTTTGTGGTAACTCAAACGACCCAGCCCATTTTGATTTTTAAAAAAAAATAAAGGAAATTCACCGTTGCAAACAGAAAAACGCTTGCAGAAAGATCAGCAATAATTGAAATAAAAAAACTAAGAATATTGTCAAAAGAACCTCTTCTATATTTATATCTCCTCATTTGGAACAGAAAAAATTATAAAGTTTTTTATTCTAGGACGTTATTGTTATGGCTGAGAAAAAGCCTGCTAGGTAAGGTTTTTTTTTCTTAAAAGTTTATTTCTAAAAATGTGTTTCAAAATATTTCTTTAAAATATCCGCTTTCCCCTTAACGTTCTTTAACAGTCAGTTTTCTACATTCAGGATTCAACATTTTTTTTACTCATTGCTTTTAATATTAAACTTCACAACATATCCACGCATTGTATTAAGATACATTTTTAAATGTTTTTTTTAATATCCCAGGAGTCTTGAGTAGAATAAAGGATCAGGACTGGCTTAAAGAATACTAAGAATATAAAAGAAAAATTATAAAATATGCAATAATAAAATTCAAAAATAAAAAATATTAGATTGGTAGATGCATCCTTCTTCCTAAGTACGATCAGCAGAAGTGGATCTGTGAGCTTCGTTATTCAAAGAGAGGTTTGGATAGATAGTGAATAATGATACACAATATTTAACAATTATTATATTAATATTTTTTTTTTAAATTAAAGGAGACGCAAAGCATATGGGAAGTCACTGACTTGAAAGAAACCAGTTCCAGTACCGTCAAGCGACCAGTTGAGCTAGGAACTGGTTCCAGGAGCGCTAAACGAACAGCTGAGCTAGGAACTGGTTCTAGGAGTGCTAAACGAAAACGGGTAGACCTAGGCCTGGTATCAGAGGAATACCCTAAGCTGCTGTTGGAATGCAAAGTTGATATCAGGTTCATAATGAAATAAAAGAAAGGTGTTTTTATGCCTGTCTTAACAGTTAACATTCAATCCCTTTGAAAGTCTGACCCTCAAAATAGTCATCTAATTTTGTCTAGAATTGCACTAATTTTCTTTTAATTCTTAAAGATCACATGAGGAATATTGTAGAAGGTCCTTGGGTGCCAAGTTTGTCAATATTTTGATTGATGAAACCAATGAAGGAAAGAAGGATGAAGGTAGAAAGCAGAGAGAAAGGAAACAAAAAATCGTTCTTCGTGAAACTATTTCTGAAGATGATGAGACTGCGGAAGATGAGGAAAAGGAGATTATGATAAAGAAAAAACCGACTGGAAAATCTAAACCAGGATCGATGAAGAACAAAATATTGAAAAATATGCGGAATGGAAGAAAATTTAAACCATCGGTAACTAAGCACTTAAGAATTTTAAAGTCTTTTTAAGACGTTCTCAAATAGATCCCTTTTATAATTCAATTTTTTTCTTGATTTTGTGTTTATCGCATCTAGAATTCATTATTTTCAATTTTGGTTTCTTTACAATTATGATTTGTGCATTTCTGCTGCAAGAAACAGTGGTAAATGAAATTAATACGCTAAAAAAATTTAGTTATTTTATTTTTGTTCAGAAACCTTCTGGTAGCTCTACTGGTCCTAGATGTAATATTTGTAAGAAAACTTTTAAAAGTTTCCTCGTTCTTTCGTATCACAAGATTAGGTAAGGCCTTAAAATAGGATTAAATCCACTTGTTTTCTTTTTACCTTACAGCTGGAAACTTTTGAGTGAACGGAAATCTATTTAGATGAGTTAAACTCTCTTTCTACTATTTCCAAAGAATGCTGGGTTTAGAAAATTTAACTTAATCAAAACCGATTTATAATACCATTATTTAGAAAAGAATGCTGTCAATATTATTTATCAAAAAGCAAACTGAAAGTAATTTTTTATATGAAATCGTTTACGCCAAAAGTGTTCGTTTAGGTGTGGGGCAGGTGCAGGTGCATTAAGTCCAAAAGTCCGAACTGATGATCAACCAAATCAAGTCTCTTCCCCAAAGATCCAGAATGTGGAAAAGGTTCCAACGGAATTCACGAAACCAGTTGATGCACCAATTCCTCAAACTCTCAAAGTTGCAGATACCAACGAAGTATTAAGCGCGGTGAAACAGCTGGAAGTTTCTCGGTCTGTCACTACGGGCATTCTCCGCCTCTCTAGACCGGTCAGCCAGGCTGTTTCTGTGGGAGGTCCCTATACCCACCCAGCACATCCTGCTAGGGGAGGAATAGGCGGCGGTTCGGACAGGAACATGTCGTATACGGTAAGCATTTGGTTTTTCTACTGTTAAATTGTCCCTCCTATTGAAATAAAGCAACTCCCGGGACTATCTATTAATCTAAGCCTACTCACAACTGGAATATTATAATCTTGGGAGGTTTCTATATTTTAGCATGAGGGGCGGGGTTCCAGAAGAATATTTAGAGGACCTAACTTATAGTGAGGAAATAAAACTGAGAGTAGAACTTTTATATTTAATTGATCCCAACTTTTGTATTATTGATCACTTTTGTAATATTAATCCCAAATTTTGTGTTGTTGATTCCAACTTTTGTAATATTGATCCCAACTTTTGTATTATGGTTTCCAACTTTTGTATTAATGATCCCAACTTTTTATTATTAATTCCAACTTCTGTAGTATTAATCCCAACTTTTGAATTATTAATCCCAACTTTTGTATTATTAACCCCAACTTTTGTATTATTAACCCCAACTTTTGTATTATTAACCCCAACTTTAGTAATATTGATTCCTTCGCGCGAAAAGTACCAAATCTGTATCTAGTTCAATATGAGATTGCGAATATTTTATTCGGCTGTTTTTCACGGATTAGAAGTTTCCCTCTTGAATACTTAGTTTAAGCTCATGGCTAAGCGCTATCTCAATATCATACAAAAATGTCGACCTCAGGTTGAATTCAAAAATTTTATCTTTTAATCTTCTCGTAATGAGAGAATGAGATCAAATCATTTCGTCTAGTTTAAATCTGTAAGTATAGAATTATAAACCAATAAAAAAATTATTTTTAGTTAAATGAGAAAATAAAAATCAGACAAGCGCAAACGATTTCATCTCTCAGGAACACTTTCTTGAATTTTTTATTCACAAAATAATTTATAGTAAAGCTAGAAATTAGAATTTAGAAAGTAATAGTAAAATCCAATTTAATTATTTCTCTAAAGTTAAAGAAAATAAGGGGGGAAGGGGGGATTATTAAAATACAAGAAATAACATACAGGGAGAAAATCGACAAAATGAAGGTAAACTAGTTTTTAGAAACTTAAAATTTAACATTCTTTTCGTACACCAGCAGAAGTACCAACCCTTGCCTTTGCCCATAACGTTTTAATACTGCTGGTCACGGTTTAGCTATTTTCTCTCATTTAATTTTACAAAATCGTCCTACCCCGGCAAAATCTTTTCTACGACCTCACAATTTTTTGAAAAATTAACGAGTCCTTTGCAGAGATATTTTTCCTAGTATATTTTCCTTTATATATACTATATAGGCTAGTGAAGAAAGAAAGGATCTGAGTATCCAGGAATTGACAAGTGGTGTATACAAGGAACAGACCAATAATCTATACATATAAAGTTGTATTCTCTGTTTGTCTGTCTGTTTGTTTGTTTGTTTGTTTGTTTGTTTGTTTGTTTGTCCGATCATTACTCAAAAACCCTTATTTGTCTCAAATTTTGATTGTAGAACTCGGGAGAGCCTCAGGAATGTTCTTAGCTTGTTTTTGAGATTCTAAGTTGGATGGGTCGACTATAAAGCGATAAAGTAAAAAATCAACTAAGTGCGGGTAAACGCGGCGGGGTTAACTATGAGTTCCCAAGCTAGTAATTTATATAATATCTTGAAATTATAATTACATTAATGATGCACATCATAGTTCTACCTCCCCGGTATCCCCAGTGTTCCAATTTATTAGCTTCAACTTTTTTCGGTACTCCCCCCCCCCACATTAAGGAATAAAAAGGGTCATAACGTATTTAACTTGGAATGTCCTTCTCTTCTCAGATTTTTAATTTTTAATTATTTTTTTAGTTTCCATGTGATATGTCTAATCATAGAGTATTTGATAATCAAACTGACTTAATCTGAGCCTGGAACCTTTTTAAGTTAAAAGTTTGGCTTGTCAGATCTTTAAAAGTCATCAAGCTTTGTTTCTACTTGACCAATGAAAAAGGTCTTCACTTCTAATTAGTTTGGCTCGAAATTGGCTGAAAAACGTTTGGTCAAATTTCCAACTCTGGATAATTCTCTTCAAAAGTTCCCGACTAAACAAAAATCTATTATAATATTTTAAAAAAATGCCTAACATCGTTATGTATTCTTTATGGTACTTTTTTATGAAGGTTTTCTTAAAATTACGTTAGCAATCTCTTTAAGCTGAATATATATGATTTGGTTTGCTCTAGTTAAAAAAGAAGACACATACTTTAAAAGTTTATCATCAAGAGCTTCTGCTAAAGGATAGAAGTAGGAAACAGGTCATTCAACAACAGGTGAGCTTAAAACCAAAAAAAAAAGCCAATTTTGTTTACTTACAATTAAAGATTATCACGTTTATATTTTAATAAAATTATTCAGGGGGGGGGATTGGACATTAAGTTTAAAATAAAATGTATTTGCCAGAATTAAATAATGAAATGAACTGTAGATTTAAAGTTTTTTCTCTAGAAAAAGAAATGTGAGGACATTGTAATGAAATATAATGAGGTAACAGTTTTTTTAACATAAAATTTAAATTTTAATTTTTTCTACAACATCTGAATATATAAAGTTGTAATCTCTGTTCGTTTGTTTGATTATTTGTCCAATCATAACTCAGAAACGCATGGACCAACTTGCCTTAAATTTTAATTGGGTAACTTGGGAGACCTACTGGAATGTTCTTAGCTTGTTTTTGTGATTCTAAGTTAAATGGCTTCATTTTAACAAGAAAAATAGCTAAAATCGTAATTTACGACATAGGACGTGTAAACAGTGGGACTAACTATGACTCCCCTGGGTAACTCAAGGTTCCAGAGCTAGTTTAATATAATTTTATAAATAATTAAATACAGATTTTTTTAGTTAGTGAACCAGTTTTCTGTGTTCAAATCTCTTATAGGTTTACACTTCAAACCTATTTCAGGTGCTGTAGTTTTTCTTCTAATGGAGATCAATTTTATTAAGAGAAGTCATCAACACAAAAATTTAACTTTTATTGAATCAACATTTACTCAGTAGTTAGCTATTATATCTTACGGTTTTTTTAAATAAGAACATCAACGTTGTTTAAATTCAAAACAAAATCTAGGGGGAAAAAATTTCTACATAAACATGCTTATTGATGCTTAATCAATATAATAAAGTTTTCTTAATTATTCTTGTTTTGAGATTAATTTAAATCAAGAGTTTGTTCATTGAAATTTTAAAATATATTTGATTTGATTTGAGACTTTGTGATTGTACAATGTAACCTTTTAAGGTTTTTGTATTTTTATTAAGTTTCTTTAAATTAGTTTTTTAACATTTACTTTTATTATGGTTACTCTGAGAGAAAATTTATGCAAAAAAACAATCGTATTTAGTTTTATTTTTTCCCTTTTATTTTCTCTAAGAATAAACATATTGCAAAATTTGAAAAAGAGAACTGTTACAAAATACAATTTTGGCATGTTAAAAGTTCAAAGTATTTTTGTGGTATATTTTAAAAGTCTAAAAACTTCAAAAACGAACTATTACTTTGTACATACACTGTTGTTGCAGTCTTAACAAATAATATTCCAGATCGTGGACGAGCGTTGCTGCAAAAATTAGAAAAGCTTGATTCGGAAAATTCAGGTCTTAACTTAATATTGAGAATTCTACAATCTACTTTGTTTGATCCAAAATTTACACCAATGAATGTTTTAGTTTGTTAAAAAAAAATTTATTTTACTGGCCCTTTAATTATTAAGGAACAAAATAGTAATGTTAAAATCTATTTAACTTCTCAAATGAATTGTAGAAGTTTCTCTTGGCAAAACAAATAGAATTTCTAGACATTTAATCTTAAATAAATCTTATTAGTTGTACAATTTAATAACGACCAAAAATTAAATCAATTTTGAATTCCTAATGTAAAAAGATTTGGATTTCCTCCTCACAACGCCAGTAAAACTGACCTTTTTAAGATAAAATATTCAAAAAGAAAAATATTATTTAAAGTTTTTACAAAGTACATCTCCAAAGCAGATTTGCATCAATGTATATTTGATAATAATATTCCACTTGGGCGTCTTGTGAATTATCATGTTAAATGGGACACCCTGTAGCTAAAACTAAACTATTTCAGCTATTCTTCCATCCGATTACGAAGATCCCCCTGTGATAATTACAGTTCTAAATAAACCCTCTGATCCGTCCCAGAACCAACAGTGTAGCAACAAAATATCCAATCCATCTCAGAAAGAAATTATGGGAAATGAAGAGCCAAGTTGTCCTAATACTCCAATGTACGATAATGTAGAACAGCTTGAAATTCGGCCAGGTCCTAAAATTCCGATCGAACAAGATGAAAATCCTCAAGATGGAAGTACTTGTGATACTGGTAGGATTGAAAACACCGAAAAAGTAAAAAGTTCATATCCAGATACTTCAGTCAATCTAGATCTAAAATCTTCAATGGACGCAGAGGAAAGTACTGCGGGCTATATGGAAGACGACCCTAAAAACATACATACGAATTCAACAGCCAACAAAGAAAAAAATTCTTCAAACATAATAGTAAAAGAATCCATCAGCAAGGATAAGAATTCAACAGAGGATATAGAAGAGGGTTCTGCAGACATCACCGAGAAAGATTATACTTACAACATACGGAAACCAGATAACACTGAAAAAAATTGTATAGACAAGATGGATAACATTTCTGCAGACATGGACAACAATTGTACAAACAAAAGAAATGAGAAAGCCATAGACAACTGGCAAAATGATTCTATGAAAAACATAGAAATTCATAATGTTGACAAGAGTTCTTCGGACAACATTAAAAAGAATTCTTCGGACAAAAAGAACTTGGATCCTTCGTACAATAAGCAGCAGGATTATTCAAACAATAAAGAAAAGGAGTCTACAAACAATACAGAAAAGGAGTCTACAAACAATACAGAAAAGGAGTCTACAAACAATACAATACAGAAAAGGAGTCTACAAACAATACAGAAAAGGAGTCTACAAACAATAAAGAAAAGGAGTCTACAAACAATACAGAAAAGGAGTCTACAAGCAATACAGAAAAGGAGTCTACAAACAATACAGAAAAGATTTCCACAGATAAGATGGACCTGGATTTCTCAGACAACATAAATCAGAGATTTACAAGAGAAAATAATTCTACAAATAAATATGAGGAAATGTCTGTTTTCTCTGAAAAAGTATTTGAAAACTCCAAGTGTGATCCAAAGAACAGAGATGAAAGGGAGAAGCAGAAAACTGAGGCTATTGAGAATCTGCGTGAATGTATTCAGAAAACAGTAGATAACTGTCGTGCTTTGACACAGGTATAATGTAGTTTGGTTGGTTGGTTGGTTGTTAGTATTTTGTTTGTTTGGGCATTTGGATGTTCGACCATATCTCGTGAACCCCTTGACTGTTTTGCCTCAAACTTTGATTGAAGAACTCGGTTGAACCACGGGAATGTCTATAGCTTAGTTTAAAAATTCAAAGTTGAGTGGGTTAACATTTGCAGGGTAAACTTCAGACAACGCTGGGTTTCCAAGCTAATATGTTATTATTATTAATTCTTTCAGGAAAACGAGGAATTGAAGAAAATCTACCCCTCGAAGGTAAAATCTTTTATTTGTTGACAGTTCTGTAAATCTTCAACTATAGATTTAGTCTTAAAGATTTAGAATTCCAAGAATACTAACCACGTTTTAATTTTTAATTCAGAGATATTTGAAGTTGATTATTCACTATTTTAGTCTGATGAAAATCTGATAAATATTTGATATATGGAGATTATTATTTTAGGCGAGTTATCTTCAGAAGAAAAGGGAATACTTAATTGAACTTGAGGCTTTAAAACTGCACAAGGAGAAAAACAAACAGCTTAGGAATATAATCAAACAGATTTAAACTTAGAACTTGAATTTTTTATCATACTTAAAGAAAGTGTAAGCGTAATTACAAATTATCTTCCATGCTTGGAAGGTAAACCTTTAAACCTTTGGCTCAACAAGAAAGACAGAGAACTCTGTTAAAACGATTTTTTCTCTCGATTTTTTTATGTAGATTAATACGTCCGTCAAAGGTTCAAAGGGTACCGTTTTGTGAACCTGGCATGACTCTCTTTGCATGCAAGGTCACTTGAAATTACGTTTACAGTCCCTTTAACATTTTTTCATCTAATAAAATTAGATTTAATTATAGAAAACTTTTTATGTTTTATTGTATTGGTTGATTGTTTGATTTAGGGAGAGAATACAAGAACTGGAAGAGATAGTAGTTGGATTAAAAAAAGCTTTAGAAACCGAGGCCAAACAAAGGGTAAGGGGCATTATCTAATGGTTTAATATTGACAATAAACATGTATTCGACAGTTCAAAAGATAATTTAATTGAGCTGAAAACTTTAGAATGGGATATCCTTAATCCTGATCGGATAATTAATCTGGAGATTAAAAATGAGAAGAGAACAAGCAATATATAATCTCGAGATTAAGAAAAAGAATGGATTAAGCATTAAACCCGATATCCACCATTCTAAAGTTTTCAGCTCTGGATTCTTTTTAAATAAGATAACACAGAAAACTATTAAACTGAAATAGGTTATCACATTCTCTACTATAGGGCCAGGTGGATAGTTAATATCAATTCATCATGAATTTTATATAGGATAGATATGAAAACTTTTTTTTATTTTGAATTACATCCCTGAACCCTTAGACGTCTACGTAGTACGTCTGGATCTTAATCCAGAATTTTTAATAGTTGTATCGCTTCTTCAGTTGGGAAAAACTAAACAAAAATCATTTCTAGAAACCCCAGATAAAATGGTTGTACATATGTCTGGAGCTGAGTCTAAGGGAGTTTTAAAAACTTGGATTTGTGCGCCAAGGATGGATTCCAAGTTTATAAAATGTATTGTTCAGACGGAAGCCGAGAAACCTGATTATATTATCAAGCTTGAGGAGGATATTATGAGGAAATCTTTACTTCTCAAGTCACAGGTATCAAATTTCTGTATTATCATCGTAGTTAATTTTGTTATTATTATAAATATAAATATCATTACGGAAAGTTTCTATTGATACACGTTTTATTATTGTTTCAATGTTTACTCCAATGAAAGGAGGTAAATATAATGATTTTTCAAACCCGTACAAGTCATTTTTATTTAATTTTAAACTACCAGTTTATATTGATAAATCTTGTTTAAACTTTAATAACGTATCATGTTTAGATGGACATGATCCGTAAACTACGGTCTGTTATCTTAGAACTAAGTGAAAAGGAGAAACTCAACGTAAGATACTTTTTACTCATCTCAAGTTTTTTTTGAGCGATTCTCTCCCCTTAGGCCCTCTCTCCCTCGCTAACTTATAAACGAGTAACGATAACATTGTTGTGTCTGATATTTATGGCCACCCAATTTAATCCGTTCTTCAAATCTATTTGGTTTTCAAAGGGTTCTTTAATTTTTGAATATTTAAGGATTGGATGTTTTAAAAGTTTACTTAATGTTGACTCTAAACGGTTTTTCCTCTGTTCGTTTCATCTGTCAGAGTCAAAATTTATGATGAAGCCAAAGAAAAGAAAAGCTTAAAACATGTTCAATTTATTGAAATCATACTGGACTTATGAAGCGAAATGCATTAGTCCAGGCGCTGTTTGTGTGCAGTGGGGAGGTGACTTCTGTCACTGGCCTAGACCTCGATGTCTCGATCACACTAGACTTATGTCATAATCGGATATACATTAATTTCCATCCTTTGGTGGTTTTTTTTGATGGGGTCTCGGCCTTGATTTCCACGGGATGATGGTTGATCTTTTATTTATTTATTTATTTTATTGGACCCACTTGAAAGACTAAAATACTATAAAAAAAATTGAGATCAACTCCAGGCAAACCAAATTGATGATTTGTTTAGAAAGGGCATCTGGATGTTTCTGGACTCTCGCACGGTCAACTTCAGGTTTAAACAGAGTTTTTTTATATAACTTTCTGCAGGACTAACTTTTTAATTTAATTATTCGGGTGAATACGATCTGTAGGTTAAGATTCAATATTTTTTTATATGTTTTCAATATTAGAAAAATAGACAGAACGTTAAAAGATTTGTTTTAATGTTAAAATATTAAGTTATTAATATTTTGACTTTTACACCTTAGCCAGACAAAGCTTAACGCCATTAGTTTTAAGACAAAGTACGAATAGAAAAAAGAGATATAGTATTGGTTAATCTCCGGTCTAATTTGTATACAGGGGTTGATGATGATGTTATGCAATTTGCATGAGCAACTCATGAAGAGAGCAAACCCTTAAAATGCAAACTCATGAAAATATTAACTATGATTTAATCAAAGTTATAAAATAAATAAATTACAATTTTTTGCTTTTTGGTTGTTGGGGGGGTAGGTTCTGCGGATAAAATATTTAAAGGGGGCGAGCTCTATGGAAGAAAAAACTTGCAGAGATTAATTTTTATAGAGTTCGTACTGACAGAGTTTGTATTTTCGGAGTTTCTATGCCAGAAGTTGGTCATAGCGCATTCCGTACGTACTCCGTAGGCCGAGTCCAAAACTATAAATAACGGCCAAAAATTTTAGAATGTTGCATCTTATATAATGTTTTATTTCAGAATGTTGCAACTTGTATAGAAGGATTAATGTCAAGAATACGATCCTTGAACCTTCAACTGCAGAATATCGACGAGCTTGTTCTACAAACACGTCTCCAGGATTTCAAGGTACACTAGTTACATCAAGAAATTTGCCAATGAAACCCTTCCAAATTTTTTTTTTATTCTTTTAATAAATTGCCATTTCTCTTTTTTAACTTTGTACTTGAACCCCCTTTCATGTATTTCATTCAAAATATCTACTTTTGATTTTCTTTTTTAGATGATAAAGAGATTGAATGTTGAGAGTATTCATGAAGTTGGCTTAATTCATCTCCTAGTTAATCTCAGAAAGGAAGGGTTTAATCTCAGCAGGTAGATTTATCTTTGGGTTAATCTGAGGGAAAAACTTATGGTTGGATGTAGTTTAGACTTAGCGACTGAAGTCGATATCCTTCGCATAAACTTTTGATCCAACGTCTAAGATAAATCGAATGAGCGCTTAGTCACATGTTTAAGATACAATATTTTTGCCCTTTTGTTTTACCATGAAATAAAAAATAATTGTGTTTTATTTTGTAGAAGGCCTCCTGTGGTATCTGTTAGTGAAGTGTTTAAGGAGGTCCAGAAAACTATTCTTTGGAAGGATAAGATTTTCAGGTCAGTTCATTTTCGTGTCGATTCACTCAAACCTCAAACATTGCAGTGACCAATGCAAGAAAGATGAATAAAATTGTAGAGCTAAAGAGACGATTTGATTAAAACCTTTTTGCATATAATATTTTATGTTGCCTCATTGTCTGATTGAAACTTAATGGAACACCCTTTCAGGATGCTTTATAATAATTATTATAAAGATTTATTCACACACAAAGATATAAATACATATATAAATGGTGTAGTTTAAATTTGTTTAAATAAATTTTTTTTGAAAATACAGGTTTCCAAAAGAAAAGAGAAAAAATATGCAAAATTATGCACAAATAGAAAACATTGATTTTTATCACTACATAACATATTTATCATGAATGCATAAAATGTCTGAGAACCAAGATAGCAAACTTATAAAGTTCTGTTTATCAATTCCCATACCCCCACTATTTAGCTAGTTAAGCACAAAGTACTAGCTGTATCCATCATTGTACTGCTGTTGCGCCACCAGTAGCACTATTCTTCTCTACACTCTTGGAACTTAATGGAACTTAATTACATTTCAGCAACTAAAGTGCTTTTTTTGTACAATTGTAATGTACAGGTTTTACACGGAGAATTCAAAATATCGAGATGAGCAGATTAGGAAGGAAAACAAAGAGGTAAAAACGAGGATTTTTTAGGGTTTCAACTAATTTAGGGGAAAGTTTTTTACTGAAGTTTTCAAATCTCGTTTGTTAGTATTTAAATCGCAAAATCTGTTAAAATTAATATTTCATTGTTAGAATGTAAAGCTTGGGTCCCGTGTTCCTCAGTTTCTCCATGTACCCGCCACAGTTGAAGAGGAGAAGGAGGAGGAGCAGACTGAAAACCTTGTGATTGATGAGAATACTTACAACTCGGATAACAACGAAGATGGTATGTTTGACGAGGAGGATGAGGTTACTGTCCTCTACGACAAGGATCATCCATCACTGCTTAGCTGTCAGAAACTCATCAAGCATGAAATCTCTGAAATATCGGAGAGCCATTCTCCAAAGAATACAGACCCTGCTCCGAGGGTAGGAGGAGGGGTCGGAGATACTGACAAATACAAGTTTGATGATTATGATAGTTCAGACTTGCTAAACCCAAACTAGTTGGATTCATCTTGTGAAACTTTTCTTGGAGAAACATTTTTTTTCTTAAATGCCCATTTGTAAAATTGTGATATATATTGATTTTTTAAATATTCTGAAAAAAAATTTCGTTTGTCAAGTATTTGTTCTGTTGGAGCCTTGAACTTATACAATTCTAAAATGTTGGTTTATGGGTAAACAGTGATTTTTAAAAATATTTTTTATGAAAATTATATAAATGGATAAATTTTTTTTAAATCAATTTCTGTAAATTTATTTTAAGATGGAAGTGTTGAGATCAATTCAAAAGTAAAAACCACCCTTTCATGATAAAATATGTTTAATCATTTCAATATACTATTGATACCGGCAGGACAAATATAGGCTCTGGTGAGTGTACACTGTACAGAAGGGCTAATTGCTGGACTCCTACCGCTGGATTGACACTCAACTCAAACCTGAGTTAATACTGGGACTTCTATGGAAGAAGCTCAGAGGCGGCTTATGGGGGGGGGAGGTTGGATGTCACCCTCCCTGGAAAACTGGGGGATGTCCCACCCCAATGGAAGAATTAGGAGCGCTAGAAAACAGATCAAGCACATTCTAGATTTTTAAATTTGATTATTTAGAATTTATTAAAACAAATTTTCCTGCGGCCTCACTTTTTCACTCATAATGAAGATTTTAAAAAAGAAATTCAAATCTTGCCCCCACACTTTTCATCCCCCCAACTGTTCATGGTTTTGACATAAAATCGACCAAATTCCCTGTAAAAAATTCTAGGTGGGAAATGAAATCATAAGCCGCCCCTGAGTAAGGTCAAGTCTGATTTCTAATGATTAAAGGTTGACCGCAATTATTGTTACTAAACCTCCATATTATTCTACAGAGTGTCCCACATCATATTAGACCGAGAACGGGTCTAAATTATGATTTTCGTGACTAATTAGAAAATTTCATTAGAATGAATCATTTTGAAAAATAAAATAAGGCTTATATAAGAATTTTCTTGCGGAAAGTGATAAGTTTTTCGAGTATTAAGGGTTTTTTTTGGTGTTAAAGATTGGAGATAATCTAATATGATATGGGACGCTCCGTAGATGAAAATACAGTATTCGATAGAAGAATAAATCGTCGGTATCGGTATCTTCATTGGGAGAGAGAACTGAAGCTAATGTATTTTTAAAAACGTCTTCTAACCAGTGATTAGGATCCGGATTCGTTGGATTAGAAAAAAAACTTTTTTACTCTCAAAACCCAAATCCGAACTGTTGAAGAAAAGAGAGCTTATACAAAGGAATTGAGTCTTTGGAACAAAATCCAATATGTAAACCTCAATATCTTTAGAATTCGATGTTGTAAACCTTTTATATTTCAAACTCAGATTTGTTGATCTAACAGAATTTTAGTTTGAAATATCTAAGGTCTGCAACATTTGGTTCCAAAGATATAGTGATCAGAAAATCAGAGTTTGTGTCAAAGACGCAATTCCTTTCCGATTTATCAATGGTTCCAAGTTTTAGCATAAAAATAAGCAAAATCAATTTAAAGAAATATTTATGATCCGAATTCATTTTTTTTCCAGTGCGGATCCAGACTAAATATATTTGTTGTTAAAAATGTATTTTACCGCGGTCAGACACCAAGTCTAATTAATGTGATGACATTAAGGAAACCTGACACCGTCGTAAGGTACTATTGACATTTCCCCTTACCCCTTTTATTCAAGGCAACATCGAAAATAAAAACTTCAATTAGAATATTGAATGTTTGTTAAGATGCCTCGCCTCTATACTGGACCCCCGGCCTCAGCCCCACCCCTGAAATAGGAATATTTGATTTTGAATATCCATCACAATTACATATTTGTATACTGGTGGAGCAAGGGTGGAGCCACAAATAACTTAAACTAATCTTAAATATACACAAACCCAGGCAAATATGCCTATATAGATAGATCGGTAAACTGTAAATATTCATGTATCTGCCTGTATTTCGGTTTTATTTGTGTGAATTTTGATACAGGTATTAATTTCATTGTTTTTTTATATTTTCAGAATTCAACTTTTCCTAGCATGGGATAACGACAATATATCTTGGGTATGTCATTCTTTGAATGGATGGTCACTTGAAATCACTACATAAAATCTCTAAAGCTTCTAACACATAATAATAAAAAATTGAATATTAATAAATATTTTGAAGAAAATGTTTACGATTTTTAGATATCTCGAACCTGTGTTTTATACACAGCTATCAACAAAGGATAAGTCTGTAATGACAACTTGAAACTTTCTAAATATGACGACTCAAGGCTAGAGTAAGTTTTCCGGCCTTAAAGAGTGTCTATTTAAATACAATTTTTTTCTTCTAAAGAAAAGCTATGAATAAGACAAAATAAAGTTGAAGATCCCGATATGCTACGAAAAGTTTCCTTTCCTAAATGATATGAGCTGTCAAATAAAACTAGCGTATGTTAGAGGTTGCTAAGGCATACCAATAATTTCGTGGAAATAATAGATTGTAGACATCGAGTGACTTCCATAGAATCCCAACGGATTACACATTTTGAAAGATCACCTGTTTTTTATGCTACGGAATTTTGTTGTTATGTTTGAGATATATAGTAATTCTATCTGAACTCTACAGTCTAACAGTCTACATACTGAACATACTTATGTTACTGAATGATTTAATAGATCTAGAATAAAATATGCCTGACGTATAAGGATATTTTTAATCAGAACAGATCCAGGATATGCTTTATTATTCATTAGTTTGTTTATAACACCCCTCCTGCAACTATCTGGTCTGGTTATACATAACACCCTTTTTATATACGTGTATGTACAATGTATTTATAATCGTATTGTATAAAGAATTTGTATATTTTCCAAATTATTATATGACAATTTTCTTGAAAGATGTATGATGTTGTTATGTTATATGTTTCCTCAATATTGTCTTTATAATAGTGTGTTCTCAACAATGTGCAGTGTGCAGTGAGTGCAGAAACCACTTTGCGTCCTCAATATGCGTCCTGATTATTCCGCATTTAACTCAATTATAAGTGATTCTTCGGTAATTGCGTCCAAATAATTGCGTCTGCCTAAATGCGTTCTTATTTATTTCAGAGAATAATAAGAGGAGAGTTCCCAATTTCTAGAATTTCTATATGTTTATCATGTTTGTCTGCTTGTTTTCTTAGCAACTATTGATCGGAAGGTTTTCGGTGGGTTGTATTCAGGGAGTAAGGAATAGAAGGGAGATAGATATAACTGACGCGGTTCGCCCTACCATATGATTATACATGCTTTACAGACGAAGTACTCCATTTGAATAAGAAATATTTAAATGTCGTCATATGCACAATTACCGCGTACATGTATTCAGAAAAGGTCATTGAATACATTTGACAGGGAAAAAAGTATGCTGAACATCGCCAAATAAATTCATTTTTAAGATGCAAAATTATTAGCAATACAAACTTATTTTTTTATATTAAATAAGATTGTTTTTATTTTTTACGGTAAAGTAAAAACTACATTTCAAAAATTAAAAGACGACCTGTAAAAACTCTTTTTCAAATGGAGTACTTCGTCTGTAAAGCATGTATAATCATATGGTAGAGCGAACCGCGTCAGTTATATCTCCCTTCTATTCCTTACTCCCTGTTTGTATTACTTAGATTTATCGGGGCTGCTTGGTATATTTTCATAGAAAGGTTGATTTAAACAGTTTGGTTGTGGTTGGCTTGGTTGGTTTCAGTGTACAGGATTTGATTGTTGCAAAAAGATATTTGCACGTTTGCCAAACTCCCGTCGTTGAGGTCTCTTTATATTCTAATTATAAACTGGCAGAATGAGAATAAGTTCACATGCGGGTATATTGTATAAGGTATAGGAATGGGCACACAGTGGAGCGGAGATGATTAAAGTATGGGAAGGTGGGATAGAGTTTGTTTACATCTAAAGGGACTGTACGCGTAATTTTCTTGAACATGGCAATGCTCGAGTCACAACGGTACCCTTAAAAGCTTTTCCTGATCAAGTATGATTTAGATATCAATATTTATAATTTTGAGAACTGATTATTTTTAACTGTGGTTTTTCTACTAAAGTGACTTGCGCATTTCTTCTGCAGGAAACGTATCGGAATTATAAAAAATAAACACATATTAATCAGATAAAGGTAAAGGGTACCGTTGTGAATCGAGGATTTCCAACTTGAAATTACAGCTTCCTCTAGCTGTCTGAAAGTTGGTCCGGAACTTGAAATGACTTTTTATTCACATATTTCAATGTTTTGGTCAGTTCTCAAAACTAATGAAATAAACCAAAAAACCATAATTTTAAATAGAAATTAAATCTGGACTAACCTAAAGTTCAATGCGCCCGTATTTAATTATTTATAATTTAGATCTATTCTCGCAGCAAAAACATTCTTCAATATTGCCATACATTAACACAATGCTAATTTGGGGCTGGGCCTTTATACATTAAGATTTATACATTACAATCGAACAGATCTTTTAACCGTCGGAAATATTTGATAAATATTCTGTAAACCATGAACATTAAAGTTTCCTGATACCTAACAGTCAAGAATATTCCATTGATCAACAGTTAATTAAGATATTTTGTTATCTCCCTGACAAGACAAGGGTGTCTAGCGTCTGATGGCAACCGTACTATGGTTTACAACTACATCTGTTGAGTAAAAGATGAAAAATGAGATGTATCGTTGAGATAAATTAAAACTGACAGCTCACCATCACCTCCCTATACTCCAGCCACCTTCCTACTCCACCCCCTCAGCTTCCAGCCACCTTACTACTCCACCCCCTCAGCTTCCAGCCACCTTCCTACTCCACCTCCTCAGCTTTCAGCCACTTTCCTGCTCCACCCCCTCAGCTTCCAGCCACCTACCTACTCCTCCTCTGCTTCCAGCCACCTTCCTACTCCTCCTCAGTTTCTAGTCACATCCCTACTCCACCCCCTTAGCTTCCAGCCAACTCCCTACTCCATCTATTTAGCTTCCAGTCACCTTCTTACTCCACCTNAGCTTCCAGCCACATTCTTACTCCACCCATCAGCTTACAGCTACCTTACTACTCCACTCCCTCAGCGTCCAGCCACATTCTTACTCCGCCCGCTCAGCTTCTAGACACCTTCCTATTCCACCCCCTCAGCTTTCAGCAACCTTCCTACTCCACTCCCTAAGCTTTCAGCTGCCTCCCTACTCCAACCCCCAACTTCTAGCCACCTCCCTACGCCACCCCCTCAGCTTCCAGCAACCTTCCTACTCCACCCCCTCAGCTTCCAGCTGCCTCCATACTCCAACTCCTCAGCTTCTAGCCACCTCCCTACGTCACCCCCTAAGCTTCCAGCCACCTTCCTACTCCACCTATATAGCTTCCAGTCACCTTCTTACTCCACCTCCTCAGCTAGTAGCCACCTCCCTACTCCATTTCCTCAGCTACCAGCCCCTTACCTACTCCACCCCCTCAGCGTCCAGCCACCTTCGTCACCTGCCCTCTCGTTTACATCCTTATTAACCCGGTCGGTCCCTTCACTTTACAAACACCTTCCTATACCCCACCTTATGATCATTAAAATAAGGGCGGCTTGTGCTTCTGTCTTTTCTGGTATAATAATTCAACTTTTTGTTGATTTGTTAACTTAATGTTTAAATCTGCGGTTAAAATACTGTCCTATTCATCTGTTGCCTTTTTATACAGGGTGAAGATAAAGAACTTTATACAAAGTGAAGATGAGGGATTTTACATACAGGGTGGCTGCACTGCAGTGAACAATGGATTCAAGATATATAATATTTAAACTTGAAAATTAGAAGAAAAAGTTCAAGTTAAAAAAAACTATCTTAGGAATCTTAGTCGCGTTTTAAGTTTCTACTGTATAAACACGCATCCGTTTCTGAATAAATTATGCGTACAGGTTGAAATATTTGGATCGAATTTCTTAATCTGTGTCAATATATCTCCATTCTCCAACATGCGTCAGATATTATAGAGCTGCGTCACAGGATTGACATGAATAAGGTCATCTTGATCAGATTTCAACTTTACAGGATATACAGGAGTTGGAGTAGGAGTAGGAGTAGGAGTTTAGGAGTAGGAGTAGGAGTAAGAGTAGGAGTAGGAGTAGGAGTAGGAGTAGGAGTAGGAGTAGGAGTAGGAGTAGGGGTAGGAGTAGGAGTAGGAGTAGGATCAGGAGTTAGAGTATAATGTCGTTATGTAAGCGTATACTGTACAATTCGTACAATATACATAGCAAAAATAACAAGTTGTAAATATGAGGCTGGCATAAATGTCGTGGTAGTGATGGTGCCCTCTTTTAAAGATTATAAAGTTCACGTGACAGATTCTTTGGTTTGATTTTATATTTTTCTACTATAAGGTTATATTTTGAGCACAAATTGATACTTTCTATGATAAAAATGTCGAACAAAGAGAGCTGTCTTCATTTATCAACTTTAGAAACTTCAAACCTTCGTTCAGGGATTTTATTGTATACATATATGTATATTATATAAACAGGGCTAACCATATGAAATAAAAAATGTTCAACTTCATTTTAAAGGGATTGGTGTAATGAGTGGGGCAATTTACGGTAGTTGAACCGAGAATTTAGTATTGTACGTAGAGTAATTTTTTAGAATTCATTTGAGACCTATCAGAGTTTTTACGGTGAATATTTGTTCAGCAAGAATGCAAATTCAATCTTTAAAATCCTCATAGATTGTCCCTTTTGGAGGGATGATTTTGATGATCGGTATTTTAAAAATTATTCATCGATAACTATGAAAAATGTAACAAAAATTCGACAGTAAACCAAGAAGTTGTTTAAGAACAGGTTGAGGAAATAAAAATTAACTCATCGAAAATAACTAATCTTATTCAGTTATTAGTTTCTGTAATGTCTCATTGTTCACAAACATTTTCTGTAGACTTCCTGCGATTTTTACTGAAAGGCGACATTTGAAGAATTTGAAGAAATCTGCGAACAAATTTGTAAAGAAAAAGAAATTCAATATAATGATGAAACGAAAATGATTGATTCTAACATTGATTTATTAACGAATTCCTATTGAAAAATATGTTCCTAAACATCCAATTAGTTTACTTAACAATTTTTGTTATATTTTTTGCTGTTTTTATTGAATACTTTTTAAAAAAACGATTCTCAAAATCATCTCCAGAATGGAATGAATTTAACAATTGAATTTGCACTCTTGATGAATAAATATGCACCATAAAAATGAATCCTAAAAACAATTCTTTACAAAGCTGCATTCTTAGTTCAACCAACTTACATTGCCGGTCACTCCCTTTTAAGTGACCCTTCATTAGAGAGTCATTAACGATTCATGGATGCCTTTGTTTTTCCAAAAAAAAAGATTCGCAAAGGAATTGAGTTTTTGCCACAAACTCAAATCCCAATATCTTTGCAACCTGATGGTGCAAACCTTTGATATTTCAAATTTCTGATTAGAAAATCAGAGTTTGTGGCAAAAACTCTACTCCTTTCTACAAAAAGAATGATTTGTCACTTTTCAACTTTTTTCCCTTGGGCTTAGATTCAGGAATATGGCCATTCTTACACTCGATCTACAGATTTTATTCAATCTTCTCTCTTAAATGGTATTAAACAATGGACCGAATTTAATGCATTTGAGCTAGGTCGCTGAACAAGGACAAATCCTGAGTCACTGATTCAAAATATTTGGTTGAACCGTCTCTGAACCTAACTCAAATTCATAAAATCCGGTCCCAGATAAATTTTATAATAAACCTATCTCCAGATTTTGGTATTTGATCGAGTTACAGGTCGATATGCATCCGAGTCTCATTCTTTATAGCTAACACTGTAGATGTTATAAGAAATACATTGTCAGTTACACTGTTAAACAGAAATATTTACACTAAGATAGTTAGTCAGTGAAACCTGAAGTATATGTAAGATAATCAATTAAACTGAATCTGGTTCAACTAAGGTTCAACTAGAACAACTCCCAAAACGGGAGACATACAGAGATCCATTTATATTCGGTAATTTGAACGTATAGAGTGTACAGTGTATACACTACGTCATGGTAACTTAGATACATGTATACCAGGAATACCAGGGGGGATGAATATAGAACAGATATAACAGATAGATGATTTCATAGATTGATAGACGGACATAAAACTAAATAGATAAATAGACGGATAGAACCCAAGATTGATAAGAGATAGAATAATAGATACATATAGAAAGAACCCCAAATTGATAGATTGATTAAAAAACAGATTAATTAAAAAAAATTAAATAGATAGATAGATAGATAGATAGATAGATAGATAAATAGATAGAGAGAGAGAGAGATAGATAGATAGATAGATAGATAGATAGATAGATAGATAGATAGATAGATAGATAGATAGATAGATAGATAGATAGATAGATAGATAGATAGATAGATAGATAGATAGATAGATAGATAGATAGATAGATAGATAGAGAGATAGATTTATAGACAGATTCTTAAATTTTTGCGAATTTTTTAACTTAAATTATCGCATTTCATTAAAAATTACAATTATAGACATTTTTTTCATAGAAGATTCAGGCCCGATCAGTTCAGCTGTTTTGACGTTTATTGGATACAAACAGACAGCTGATATAAAAGCAAAGTATATATATAGAAATATAGATATAAATATATATATAAAAATGTTTAATAGAATCTCCGATATACAAAGCAATTGTCAAGACTGGTGATCAGAAAGCTGAATACATTGGATTGGCGTCAACAGATTTTAAAACAAGATACAACAACCACAACTCGTCATTCAAGATCAGTAAACAGGAAAACAGCAAAGGACTCTCGAAACATGTTTGGGATTTAAAGAGAGAGAACAAACCCTTTGAAATATCATGGTCCATCGCATCTTTGGCAACCCCTTACAAAAAAGAAATCAACAAGTGTCAACTCTGCTTAGCTGAGAAAACGCTTATCATCCTTGCAGAACATTATCATTGAATAAAAGACACGAAATTATGTCAAAATTTCGACATAAAAAAAAAGATGCTTCTAGTAAATGTAGTGTGATAAAGTATGGTTTTTTAACATCATGTTTGTTTTATTGTATGTATCTATATGTAACATTAATTTGAAATTAATTTAACATCTCGTGAAAATCCGCGAAAAATTCTCAATTCAAACTGATGATTGCATAAAAGCATGAAACAATTTGTTTATGAATAAAATGCTATAAGAAGATTGTTGCGTTTTAACTGATATATATAAAAATATGAAATATATAGATAAATAAATTTGTGTTACACAATTTTGTAACTGAGTTAATAATGTAGCAGACCCCATACAATTATTTATATTAAAACAAAAATAAAATTAAAGTATCGAACACATGATATTTCAATATTTCGAACAGAAACTTAAGAGAGTTTCTATGTGTTCGATATTTCGAACAGAAACTGAAGAGGTTTCCATGTGTTTGATATTTCGAGCAGAAACTGAAAAAGGTTTCCATGTGTTCGATATTTTGAACAAAAACTGAAGAGGTTTCCATGCGTTCGATATTTCGAACAGAAACTTAAGAGAGTTTCCATGTGTAATATTTATAAAAAAACAGATTCTTCAAATTAGTTATGCATTGATAGTCAGATTATTCCAGTTAATCTTATTTCCCTTCTTTAAACCGCCGTAATCGGGAACTTGTCTAAAGGGGTAGGGGCGTGGGATCTCTGTTCATTTGTGGGAACTACGATTTCGTTTGGGAAAAATAGGCGTAAGAAATATTACTCTGAGATAGATTAAATGTAAGGACTTGGCCGGAGGCAAGGTACTAATGCAAGGAAAGTTATTTCAGAGGTGTATACTCGGCACAATTATTATACCGAAGAAAACACTTAAGAATTATTTAGGTTTTTTCTTCAATATAGCACAACTCTCGCAAATATAAAATGTTATGGTCTAATATCATAACCTTATAGAGTCAAGTTTTTTAGTCTTCAGAACACTTACAATTCAAAGTCAGTTTCACGTAATTGTATCAGGCGCGTAGTGGAGGTTTAACAAGTGATGTGCGCGCACCCCCAAAAGAAAGGTATTAAGTAAAAAAAAAGTTTAAAATCTATATTAATCTGAAGGCTCTCTATTAGTCATCTGACCATAATTACCAATCATACCATTATAAAATCTAGCGGTAAAAGAGAAAAAACCTTAAAAGTTTGAACAAAACTCTGCGTCAATCATCTTGCTCTGAGAGACTGAAATGGATTTTAAATGAAACTCCGTGAAAAAATATTGTAAATAAGATTAAGGTTCAAGAAAGAATTTGAGAAATATCAGAAAATGGATAAATTGTGACATAGTCGATTGATAAGAAAAGTAAAAAATCTGAATATAAGTAAGTTTAATGTTAAATAAGTTAAAGCCTTCCTTTGGCTCTATGGGGGGAAGCCTAGGGGGGTGCATGTCTAGGGGGCACAGGGGTACCGCCCCCCCAAAACTGGGTGGTATGTAAATGTAATTTTACATATTTATCAATATAGCTTCAGTTTTAAAAGAACGATAAGAAGAAGAAACACTTTTTGAATCTTGTAAATGAGTGTAAAATCAAAATAACAACAAAACACGGTCAAAAATGTGTTAATCTTTTATGTTGAAATTTATTTTAATTAAAGAAATAAACTTAAAAATCTCTATAACTACTAAGAATATTTTTAACCAAAACTTTTTGAAAGATTTATAAAATAATTAATATTTAATAATAATTAATAGGATTAAGAAAATAATTGAAAAGAGTTAGAAAATAATGGATTTTTTTACAAAATTATCATTATTAAAAACTATCATGCTGGGAAATTATTTCTTTTAAAGGATTTTTAACAAATGAAAATTTGATAAATTATGAAAGTACTTTTTCTCTAGAAATAAAAGCGGGGTGCTCCTTCTGATCTTTATTTTTGCTTTTATTTATTTTTAGAAGGAGAAAAAAATCAATTTTTACTAACGATATTCAAGAAAAGATTAAAACTTCAATTTAGCAATTTTAGAAAAACTTAGCGGATTATTTCTAAAAGTTTTTAACGAGATTTTAGAAAATCTTTAAAATGTTGGTGGCTTGATGTTTCCCTCCTAACTTTTAGGAAAAAGGGAACATACTTTAGTAGTAGGTGTACATTTTAAAATCAGACATACTTTAGAAGTAGGTGTACATTCTAAAATCAGACATACTTTAGAAGTAGGTGTACATTTTAAAATCAGACATACTTTAGAAGTAAGGTTACATTCTAAAATCAGACATACCTTAGAAGTAAGTGTAAATTCTATAACAGACATAGTTTAGAAGAAAGTGTACATTCTTTAACAGACATACTTTAGAAGTAGGTGTACCTTCTATAACAGACATACTTTGGAAGTATGTGTGCAAACTACAGAAATAATTTAGAAGTAGGTGTACATTCTACAAACATACTTCAGAAGTAAGTGCACATTTTATAGACATACTTTATAAGTAGGAGTACTTTATAAAGACGTTCTTTAGAAGTAGGTGATCATTCTAAAGACTTAATTTAGAAGTAAGTGAACATTTGAGAGAAAAACTCTAGAGGTACTTTTTACAAAGATATACTTCACAGTGCAGTAATTATATTTTTCTTTGAAAATAAATTCACTTTTTAAAGGCAGACTACAGAAATTAGTGTTTATTATATATATCTTTAACAAAATTAGAACAAATTTAAGGTTGTAAGGAAAAAATTTCAGAATTTTTAATAAAACAAAATCTATTTTTCACATATATGTTTAATGAAATTTAATTTACAAATCTGAATATGAAAACGAACCACCCCCCCCCCTAACTCACAAAGTTGATGAAACTGTAAACACTCACCTATAAAACTTGTCAAGCTAAGCAACAGACAATTTTCCTTTCAGCTCCTCGAAATTCAGGGATTTTCAGAAAAAAGGGGGATAAAGATATTCCCCCAAAAAATGTAAAAATTTAGAAAATTGTAAAAAATCTTTTTGATTAAATTTTACAATTGTCCCTCACTGTTAACATATTTTTTGATTTAGTTAAAAAAAATAACAACTATACCAAATAAAGTCGAAGATGAGTTTTTTCTAAAATATTTTCTTATATAAAAATATTTTTTACCCCCAAGTATAATAGAATTTTCTTCCTGATCACCTCTTGTAATGCAAAGTGAGCCTAACCAAAGTTCTCCGCCAATCAGAGACCACAAAACTCTTCGCCCCAATCCTCCAACCAATCAGAAGCACAGGTTACCTAAACCTCCGAGAGCAACCAGAATCCTGGCCTCTGATTAGTCCAGAATCTCCGACGGGTTGCGTGATTGGGTGAAAAGTCTGGGAGTATTTGGTTGATTGGTTGATGGTCGGGAGTGGGGAATTAGAACGTTAGCAGCATATTAGATCCACAAACCCGACAATTAAGTGCTTCAGTCGAATACACCCCAGGGAGTTTAGAACCACGAGATAATCCGCGACACATTTGAGACAAATCCGCAAAACAGGAAGAATAGAAAATCCGGGAAACTTGATAATTGAAGGCATAAAACGGACATGAGACCAATTTTTCCTAACAAAGAGAAATGGGAGAAGAAAATAGAAGAAGAGGAGGGGGGAAAACGTAGAGAAGAAAATATAAACACAGATGTAGAGGAGGGAAGAAGAAGGAGAGGGGAGGATGAGGATGAAGATGAAAGAGGAAAATATCAAAGAAATTCTGGAACTAATACCGGATCCTCCTTTCTTATAGAGGACATCCTCTGTCAAGGAACCAAGGTTAGTTGAGAACAATCAAATCATAGAAAAAGTCAAGAATCAAGGTAACATTCATTTTGTTTAAAGTTTACCCCAAAAGTGATTCCTAAAAAAATCCGGAGATGTTTGTGCTTTTTTGTATTTTCCTTGTTTTTTAACAACTGCCTTACAAAATAAGCATAATTTATCTAGACCTTGTTTAATCATTTAAACTATTTGTATTAAAATCAAAATTCATTTATTTTAAAGATAACTAAGAAAAAGTGACTGGAATCAAACCATATCAGAAAGATGCAGTGACTGGAATCAAACCATATCAGAAAGATGAAATTGAATTTTGAAAAACTCTGATTTTCTCAAACCTATATCTTTGCAACCTGGAGGTATAACCCTTTAATATTTTAAATCTAGACTATTTGATCTATCAGAACTCATAGTTTGAAACATGAAAGGTTTTCGACATCGGGTTGCAATAATTTAGGGATTAGAAAATCTGAGTTTGTGAGTTGCGACCAGAAATGAGGTTAAAGAAGGTGCTGCAAATTTGTGTTAAGATCCAAAAACACATTGTCATTTTAAGGTTTTCATTCTTTATTGAGTAACTTTCTTTTTCCAGTCTTTGAGATTTCCATTGTGTAAAATACAATAGGTAATTCTTGAAAAAAAATTTTATCTCGTAGCTCATCTAGTTTTAATATTTCGCACAAGTATGAGAAAAGAAATTTATCTAGATGTTAAAAACATTTTTTCTCTTATTCATTGATCTTCAATAAAAGGATTTATGATCAATAATCATTTTTACTTTAGTTTGACGTGTATGTAATCAATCTAGAGTCTAGACTGTATCAAACATGATAGATAAAAATATTTTGGGTCAGTGTCTAAAACCCAGTTTGAAAAATTGGTTACTATATAGTAACCTCGGGTAGGTAAATCGGGTTGGTGGTAAGTACCTGAATGCATAACTAGCACAACTATATTATACATGACTATTTTATATTTTACTCTAAATGATCAAATATTGCTAAGAATAAAGTAGATGGTATGCACGGGACTGTTCTCCAACCCCTTCTTTAAGTACAATTCAGATAATCATCCGGATTTAAACTCAGTTCCATGCTTCATCTTCGCATTATTGAACTTTGTTCATACATTACCACCGCTAAGACTATATGAAAACATTCAAAGTGCTTTATCATCTCCTTTTTATTTCTCATATTTGACTTATTTGGTTTGCAAAAACACAACCATGTTTGAGCTGCCTCTTAAATTTAAACCGCGGCTCAAATTCTTTAAATTCGTCTCCTTTGTATTACAAAACCATATTTGATAAAATAGAGAGAAAATAAACCTATTACACTAGTGTTATCATTTTTGGAACACAAGCCGATCATGTATCCAAGAATGAATATGAAGTTAAACGTTTAAAAAATTATTCAATTCACAAATAATTTATTTCAGTATTCATTATTCAATATACATGATTAATACATATACAAAATTCAGCCACCAAAATTATTTTGTTTAAATCTACTATTTTTACAAATTTAGAGCCTCCTCCAGTGCAGGGCAGGGTTATCCTTATAAAAAATGTTTTTTATACATTTATTCAAACCATGAGTTCAAAACTTTTGTATTTTAAATTCGTTTTAATACGTTAAGTTAATAGTGGTTTAATTTGATTTGTCGGATTAAAACAGCCACCACTTTTATTTATTTACACCAACCATTCGCTCAGGTTTTAATAGATTTAAAATTTTTCTCTATGTTGATCTCAAACAGTTTGAAGAATTTACAATTTACCTAAGTCAATGATATCTTATTAGATCATGAATCCAGCTGATCTTCCAATTCTGAAAAATATGATTGGTAAATTATTCTAGCCCATTCCAGGAAAGAATCTGGGGGGGAGGGGGATCCAACAGACCCCCAAATAGTCGTTTTTTATTTCATGGAAGCCACTCAACTTTTGCTAAAATATAGGTTTTGAAAGAAACTTAATTCTGAGTTCTCTGCATGCAATTTGATTTTTAAATATTCCAAACTTAATCAATATTTAGACCCGCTTTTTATCTTTTAATCATAAGTTTACCAGTAGTTTATTAGGAGCTTACCAGTAGTTCACCAGTAGTTTACCAGTAGTTTACCAGTAGTTTACCAGTAGTTTACCAGTTGTTTACCAGTAGTTTACCAGTAGTTTACCAGTAGTTACCAGTAGTTTACCAGTAGTTTACCAGTAGTTTACCAGTAGTTTACCAGTAGTTTACCAGTAGTTTAACAGTAGTTTACCAGTAGTTTACCAGTAGTTTACCAGTATTTTACCAGTAGTTTACCAATAGTTTACCAGTGGATTACCAGTGGATTACCTCATCATTCTTCGGTTTGATTTATCTTTATCTTCATCTTCTCTCTTAGTGTTTAGCCTAGAGTTTTGGAACCACCTACAGACAGAAATATTAAAGGTTTTTTTCATGTTTTGGAACCACCTAGACAAATAGATCTAAGGTTTTTTTTCATGCTTTAGTTCCATCTAGACAGATATATTTAAAGAAGGGAATATCAATCATGTTTTGGAACCACCTAGAAAAAAAGATTTAAAGGGAGTGTTAACAATTTTTTGGGAACACCTTGATAGAAATATTGACAGGGTGTTATCTATGCTATGGCTTAGAAAAGGTTGTTAATCGGGAATGCATACATTTGAATCCGGGTCAATACAAATTGCTTGGACAAACTTTTTTTAAAAATTTTAATCTTACCACTTACGAACACTGTCAGGATTTATTCCAGATCTCTTCTTCTGTGAGGTTTGAAAATCTAGTAAACCTATCCAAGGGTTCCTTTCTACACGTAACCCTTCCAACGGGCTTATTTCTACATATAACCCTTCCAAAGGGGTCCTTTCTACATGTAACCCTTCTAAAGGGCTTCTTTCTACATGTAACCCTTCCAAAGGGTTCCTTTCTTCATGGAACTCTTCCAAAGGATTTCTTTCAGCATCACGAGCATTCATGATTGTCCTAGTACACAAATAATAAAATACAAGAATTTAATTTGAAATTACGAGAACTGTCCCTTAAAAAGGTGCAGTTGATGAATTGTGACTGTTGCTCATTACATAATTAATCACATAAATAGATATTCTTTTAACCTGAAGTGTTCTGTCTTGCTGATTAGATTTTTAAATAGCAGATCAGTTTCATAGTTAGTCCTACAATTAAATCATATTATTTAAAAACTCTCAGCATTTTATGGAGTCTCTGAAAACCCTAAAAAAATGATTTCTGATTGGAATTACAGCATCAGAAAATAGGATATATCAAGGTTATAATGCAGGGAATGTTATTTCAGAGGTGTACGCATCTTGTGTACTGCAGTGTACTGTCTCTCGGTGGTAATGTAAACACAAGACGGATGCCTGACATGGAATCCATCTTTCACATAAAAAATCAATGAAATATTCTGGTCATAGAAAACTATTATGTGAATTATCAAAATTATCAAAATTTAAAGCTTTTAAGCTCCTCTCGAATACTAAACGAATCTATTCTTGTTTACAAATTCGACCGAGAGAGAACTGAGCCCGCGATTTAAAAACTTGGGCTCGAGCCGTAATTTCTTAAACCCGACTTTAGACGCAATCTTCAGCTCAACTCTGACGACAGCTTGTGTCACGTGATTGACAGCTGCAAAATCTTCGGCTCGACTTAAGGAGTTTGGCCCAATGAAAATAAAACCGACCTTTGTTGGTTTTAGTGGAGAATAAGGCTCAATGTTGAATCTTCTTCTCATAAAAACTAAGAATGCCAATTCCTACCATGAAAATCCGCCAAATAGAATATCAAACCGTTTTTTTGAACTCAACTCTATGGAAAATAAGATGCAGCTTGAATCCGAAAGCTCAAGCCGTAAATAAGGCCCAACGACAGCTTAGACCCGAGCCGTATTTTCCCGATTTTTTTAAA
This sequence comes from Eurytemora carolleeae, assembly GCF_000591075.1. Classification (NCBI taxonomy): domain Eukaryota; kingdom Metazoa; phylum Arthropoda; class Copepoda; order Calanoida; family Temoridae; genus Eurytemora; species Eurytemora carolleeae. The sequence goes on along the minus strand of NW_019396903.1, from coordinate 128,795 downwards.
TCGCGGGTCTGGTTTCAATATGTACACGGAGTATACACAACTGCAATTAACTGCCCTTGCATTAAAACCTTGGGCAAGTCTTTACTATTTCTTAAACTGTACTTTCAAGAATGTTAGGCTTTAACATAATCTGGGCCAAGCGCTGTGGCTAGGCTATAATATTAAGCGTTGTGACAATAACATTTGGAAAATTGTCTCTTTGGTATTTGGAAATTTGAAAAAGTTTATGCAGAAAAGGGGATAGCTTGGAACATTTGTTTTAAAAAAAAGAATTGAGAGTTTTCTTAAATTTTTACATGAAACATATAAATTGTGAACAAATAACTATAAATAATTTATCAACAAAATAAACCCAATGAAAATCTTAAAGCTATTTTAACTATTTTTCTCATTACAGACACAGGTGAGAGAAATACCGATTGGCAGCAAATAAAATTGGGATTCAGATATTAGACCTATTTCACTTTTTCGCGAAAACTTTCTTTAATATATGAATGTTTTACCTATCCGTTGGACTTCCTAGGATATTTGCCGCAACACTGCACAGCAGAACCTTAAAAAACAGGAAAAGGAAAAAGGAAAATGAAATGCAAAACTTTTTCAACAAATTATTATGGTTCTTTTCTTTACAAACTCGAGATCATGCATTGATCTCTCTCTTGTGAAGACCTCTGGATTGATTTGACCCTTTGATTATACCATTCAGGCATAACTTTAATGGAACCTGCAAACATTTAGTCTCCGACAAACCGATAGCTATAAACTTATGAAGTCCAGAATTATTAACCCTCCGAATTCGTTTGGCACATAAAGTCGGTTCAAGGATCAACCTCAACTAGATCAACTAGGGATCAACCTCAACTAGATCAACTAGGGATCAACCTCAACTAGATCAACTAGGGATCAACCTCAACTAGATCAACTAGGGATCAAGATCAACTAGGGATCAACCTCAACTAGATCAACTAGGGATCAACCTCAACTAGATCAACTAGGGATCAACCTCAACTAGATCAACTAGGGATCAAGCGTTAAACATTAACAATACTCAACACAGAATTCTGAGCATATGATTTTAAAGCTTTGACTCCATTTTTCATTCTTTAGATCCAGGCTTAAGGCTCAATCTTAGACCTATCTTGTAAATCAGCTGACGACAGCTTGTGTCACATGATCGACAGCTGCCAGCTCGACAGACTTAAGAAGTTAGGCCCAAAGGAAATAAAATCTTAAACGAATCAAATCCCGGAATCCGCCAATTCAAACCATGAAAATCCGACAAATACAATATTGAATTGGTTTTATAAGTCAACTCTGCAGGAAATAAGTCCCACCTTATAATACCAAAACTCGAGTCTCAAATAAGTCTTAATGACATCTTAGCCTGAGTCTAATTTTCCCGAGCAGAAAACCTGGGAAAATAGAAGACAGCTTCAAATTCAAATTCAAGGCGATATCATATAAATTCATCCAATGTCTTCTTATATATGATTTAACTGTAGATATATACCTGGGTAAGAATGAAGGAAACCATAGTTCTGATTTCTCTAAAAACTATTTACTACTTTTATACAAATAGAGAAGGTTAGCGGAGGTCAGACTGACCTTTACATGCTCTTTCTTTATTAACACTTGGTGTCCTAAAGAATATACATTTTTGAAGGTAGTTTTTAGCATCTCAAGTATTCAGGTTAGCGCCCGCTGTATCATTTTTCAAAATGCTTGAATAGTGTATCACACATTCCCTTATCTTAATTCTAAGGATGAAGAAGTTTACCGAGTATTTTTAACCTCTTGCATATTTTCATACTCAAAGATCCCTTTTTTTGCAACACATTGTGCATTTTAGGTTTAAGAAAAATAATTCCTAAAAATATTATTTTTTCATTTCTCCTCTGTAAGTATAAAGGTCTTTATAAGGTTATTCAATCAAGAAATGGATTTTTTTCCCCTAATACTTTATAAGTACATTTATTGCTTCTAGATGTAAATACATGTCGAGTGTATAAAAGGAGAGGAAGATGAGTAGGTCTTCTCTGGCTCTAGGAGCCGACACTACTGATATCCCGATTTTATAATCCTCGATTTCGGGGATTTCAATCCTCTTCAGAAGTCCCCCCCAAGTCTCGAGCACAGAAGGAGTCGAGACTGATACATATATTTCCTTGTAAGTGTTTACGGAAAAGGAGTAGAAAGAGTTCTGGTGATGATTGATCATTATTCACAAGTAGCTGTTTGTAAATTTCTGATTTGCCCCCTCCCCACGTCATGATCGACATTCTGTAAGGCTGGCCAGTGGCCATTTAAAAGAGATCAGTTGTAGTGAAGGCTAGGCGGGCATAGATTTAACTTGTAGAAAACTGATTATCTCCAGGAGTAGCTGAGGTTCAGTTTATTACCTCCAGGAGTAGCTGAGGTTTAGTTTATTAGCTCCAGGACAAGCTGAGGTTCAGCTTATTACCTCCAGGAGTAGCTGAGGTTTAGTTTATTAGCTCCAGGACTAGCTGAGGTTCAGCTTATTACCTCCAGGAGTAGCTGAGGTTCAGTTTATTACCTCCAGGACTAGCTGAGGTTCAGCTTATAACCTCCAGGAGTAGCTGAGGTTAAGTTTATTAGCTCCAGGACTAGCTGAGGTTCAGCTTATTAGCTCCAGGACTAGCTGAGGTTCAGCTTATTACCTCCAGGAGTAGCTGAGGTTTAGTTTATTAGCTCAAGGATTAGCTGATTGTAGGATTAAGGAACAGTGAATTTGTGGTTAAAAACTTTAAGCTTGAGATTGTTATCCTCGTCCAATTCTTTAGCTGTTTACGACCAGGAGGCAGTGTTTTTGGCCATGGTTCATTTGATGTCTGGGGTCACCAACATGTATTGCTTCTAGATGTAAATACATGACAAATAACGAGTATATTAAAGGAGAGGAAGATGAGTAAGACTTCTCTGGTTCCAGGATCCAACACTACTGATTTGCGGATTTTATAATCCTCTTTCTGGGATTTCAACCCTGTATGTATTGTTCAAAACAGTAATATATTGCAAATGCCTGTAATTCGTAAATGATTAAAAAAATGAAAAGCCAGTCAAGTCAGTGATCTGAATATCAATGTATTGAAATAAGAATACTTACCATGCCTGGATAAATTAGACAGGTATAGACAACATTTCTCTTTATTCACAGATGGAGTTTAAGACGACATTTATATTTAACATTTATTCTAGGTAGGATCTAGCATAGAGAAAAAGGAATTTGGCCAATATTCCAGAACATTCCAGTCTGTCGGCAGTTCTCTAGTCAGGTTAACCTAACTTTTTTTACAGTTTGACCCAGAACTTTGGAAATATTGAATGAATTTATATAATGTCGTCATGCCATTTTTCAAGTTTTATATATAATGGAGACGACTTATTATTTAAGTTTTAATTGTTCCTAAGCATTTTCGAATAAAAAGTTTACAAGTAATAAAAGAGAAGCTTTTTAGATTGACAGCTTCTCTTTGTTTCCATGTTCTTGTGTATGCTGTTTAAAAGCTTGATACAAATCAAAATCGCCTATATTACCGTATTATACCTAAATATCAGTAATTAAAAAGATAAATAAATAGCCATGAAATCGGGAACAGTTTTAAAGATCTGCATATAATTATTCCATTAAAAATTTAAATATCTGCACCATTCCATTATTAATATGTTTAGAAAACGACATTTTATAAATTATTTTGGATGTTTTTGAATTTCTGGGTTATATTGTATTAATATCGAATAGCCAGGAGCATTTCGTTATTATTAAGTTTTTGTTAGATTTAAAACAAAATGGAATATCTTTGACACAGAAAACTTTAGAAGGAAGACGATAATAAAGCAATAATTAGAGAATTTGATGTTGTTTCAAAACAAATAGTTTTACTATTTATACTTATTAATTTGCTTATCAATTGAAATTGGTCTGTTTACACTGCAGCACAAGTCCTGTGTTTCATGTTTATTGGACTATTTAAAGTAAAAATTTGAGTCTAAAAGTCGTCTTCCTATTCCAGAATTTTATGGTTATCGCTGTAGCTGTAGTGTTTACAAATACATTTTTTTACAACACAGAAATACTCTCAGTCATTCTATATTTGTTTTATTAGTGGGTTGGGTTTATACAATTAATTTTTATTTTTAAAATACTCCACAAGAATAATATCATTTAATAATCATCTCTATATATATATATATATATATATATATATATATATATATTGCTTGTCTGTCTGTTTTCTTTTTGTGTTCCATTAAAAGTCAAAACACCTAAACCGATCGGACCTCATATGATCCCAAGAATAAAAATTCAAAACTAAAATTTCTAAAAATCCACAAAATAATAACTAAATCCATTCACCAAATGATTTTGTTGTTGTTTTATAATATATGAAGAGAAAAAAACACAGATAGAGCAACAATTTAAAGTTAAAGTAGAAGATGGGTGTGAAACATACTATAAAAAAGCCTGGTATTTTAAAATGGCATTTATTACACACGATTAAAAAAGAAAATTAATGATAAATCATTTTTGTTAAATTGTTTTGATAAATCCTCTTTATAAATTTCGTTGATAAATCGTATAAAGAATTTTTTTTAAATAGTTTTTAATTTTTTTTTATTTTTATTTTTTTGTCAGATTTATTTTTACAGAATTTTGAAATATAATAATCATCTCATAGATTTTTATGAAGCCTCTTAAAAGTAAAAAAAAACCCTTAGTTCTACACTTTTATTTCACCGTTTTTCATTCACACATTTTCTATTTTCTATTTCTTTTTTCTTGAATAATCAATCCGTTTGTATTTCTTAATTTTAGAAGTGAGGACATACAGGAATATATGAATAAATTAATGAATAAATGAATAAATGAATAAATGAATAAATGAAAAATGAGTAAATGAAAAAGTGAATAAATGAATAAATGAATAAATGAGAGAATGAATATATGAATATATGAATAAATGAATAGATGAATAAATGAATAAATTAAAGGATGATGAATTGAATAATTATGAATATATGAATATATGAATAAATAAATAAATGAATAAATGAATAAATGAATAAATACTTAAATGAATAAATATATAAATAGTCAAATGAAAAATGAATAAATGAATAAATGAATAAATGAATAAATGAATAAATGAATAAATGAAAAAATGAATAAATAAAAAATGAATAAATGAGTATGAATAAATGAATAAATGAATAAATGAATAAATAAACAAGCGCATAAATAAAAAATGAATAAATTAGCAAATGAATAGATGAATAAATGAAAGGATGAATAAATGAATAAATGAATAAATGAATAAATGAATAGATGAATAAATGAATAAATGAATAAATGATTAAATGAATAAATGAATAAATGAATAAATGAATAAATGAATAAATGAATATATGAATAATGAATAAATAAATAAATAAATAAATAAATAAATGAATAAATGAAAATATAAATATATATAAATGAATTAATAAATAAAGGAAAATATGAACTGATGAAAAAATTAGTTATTTAGTTGAAACTTTGCTAAAATCTTTACGTTATATGATCATTTTTCACGAATTCAGCTCGAATTGCCTTCACAGTCCCTTTAATGATATAAATGTGCAGGAACTTGATAGACAACACTGAAAGTAATCCGCTGGTACGATCCTTGATTGAACAGAATGAAAATAACAATCCGCTGGTACGATCCTTGATCGAACAGAATGACAGTAGCAGTCCTCTGGTGCGATCGTTGGCCGACTATCCGTTCTCTGCTTACCTCCCTCTCTCAGGCATAATCATTATACTATAATGTACAGTGATAACCAGAAAACTCTGGAGTAAGAAGTCGACTTTTAGACTTGTAATAGTCCAACGAACACGAGGCACTGCAATTGTGCAGTGTAAACAGACATATACCTCTTAATAGGTGATTTTATAACTTACTAATATGATTTTTGTTTTGTTACAACATCAAATGCACTTTAGTTTTGATTAATTGTCGTTTTCATATTTTATATTTTTCACTGTACTTGAGTAAGGGGTTACCCACACAGTATGATTCATGCGCGCATTCGATTATAAAATAGTTGTTAGCAGCTGGGAAAATACACTGTAAATGTTTCTAGTATGGTACACTTTAAATGTTTCTAGTGTTGTACACTTTAAATGGTTTTCTAGTGTGGTACACTTTTAATGTTTTCTAGTGTGGTACACTTTACATGTTTTCTATTGATGTGGTATACTTTAAATGTTTCTAGTGTGGTACACTTTAAATGGTTTTCTAGTGTGGTACACTTTAAATGGTTTTCTAGTGTGGTACACTTTTAATGTTTTCTAGTGTGGTATACTTTAAATGTTTCTAGTGTGGTACACTTTAAATGTTCTCTTGTATGGTTCACTTTAAATGTTTTCTATTGTGGTTTTATAATGATTTTATAAATTAGTTCATCACCATCTTCTTCAGAAACCAGAACATTCAAATCCATTCTTCTTCCCGCAAGGTAATAATGATTTTATTCTTGTTTTTAGCAAATGTTTTTATATATACAGGGTTACCCACACAGGATGAGACTGTAAAGACGACTGGGAACTCTCAAAATATGACGAGTTCTAGGTTGAATTAAATCTCATTAAATCTACGAAGGTCTTATTTGATGCATATGCAAATGTTTACATGGTGCAGGGAGTTATGAATATATAATGGAACGAACATCTGACAACTTATCAAATAACCATCAGTTTTTTTGCAAAACTTTACATTTAGGTGACAGATTTTGTCCGTTTGTTAACATTTTAGATTGTTAATGGCTATATACTATAAATATTCGTTGGTAAATTCGTTAACAAGATTTGTATATCATAAAATTATTAACGGTTTAATGGAGTTTAATTATTAGAAAATACAGAAGACAACGCTTAATATTTTAATTACACATTATAAAATATTTGTTAATGTCTTCAATGCAAGTCAATCATAAAGTAAACCGAAATTTCCTGTTATTTTTAATCGTTCTTTTCTTTTGTTATCAACGGTTTATCGTCGATCCATTACAAATTTTGAAAATGAAAGTTTTTTCGACTGCTAATACTATTTTTCCGTCCGTTAACACTATTTTTTCCGTCCGTTAATACTATTTTTCCGTCCGTTAACACTATTTTCCGTCCGTTAACACTATTTTTCCGTCCATTAACACTATTTTTCCGTCTGTTAACGCTATTTTTCCGCCTATTAACACTAATGAAGTGTTGCCCAGCCCTTCCGATGAGTGCTACCTTTTCTCTTTATTTGATCCTGACTGATTAATTTATTTTCATGATTAATAAGTATTACAGGATATCTGCTTTACTTCATCAAGTTTACATATAAAATTAAATACGAATAAATCCAGTATTCATTTTATCTTGTTGAAGTTCTACACATTGTGTTTTATCATTCTGAACCATTTCAAGAAGTTTGAAAATGTAAGACGACTTTCATCCAAATCATTGTTTAGGATTTCCCAGTGGGCTACACTTTAGCAGTCTTTTCAATACAGATCTTGGAAAACCAGGTGGGAAAATTAAGAACAATAATGTCCCAAGTGTTTATTACCATCCCTCTGGTGGAGTAATTAGTGTCCTGAATGTTAATTACCATCCCTCGGGTGGAGCAAATAGTATTAAGTGCATTCCTTTCGCTGAAAATAAATTCCCTCCAATGGCCTCCGCTCCAGCAGAGGGGACCCAATAGCTGCTGCAAACTTCAAAACTCTGGATTAATTCGGATTTATTGCTTCTTTAGCCAATGCACGCTTAGAACTAGAATGATTTGCTCAGTAACTAAACTTTCTTACAAAAGTCCCCCCCACTTAACTTTTTAAGCCAAGCTTAGAACATTTCCGTGATACTGCCGAGCTTCCCAATCAAAATTTGGGGCAAACTGTTCGAGGGGTTCCTGAGTTATGATCGGACATACAAACAGAGATTACCTCCTTATATTGGAGATTATCTAGGACGACGAAGAAAGGCAAGAACTGTGTTCTCAGATTCCCAGTTGGCTGGACTTGAACGAAGGTTTTTCTTTTTGTTTTATTTTATTAATTTGAGAGGTCGCTGAACTACCAACCGCCGGTTCAAATCACTAATTCAATTCCACATTCATCTTTTACTTTAAATCGGTGATTCCAGATTTGAATCTGGGGATAGTTAGTTCAGCTAATTAACTGAAATTCATTAAATTCAGCCATGTAGAAATGAAATTGTGTTTCATTGGATCAAAATGTGAGATTTTACAAGAGCCTATTGAGAAAAACTAAAAGTTTTAAATCTTTATAAGATCACCCAAATAAGATTTTTCTTGTACTTGGGTGAGCAATCAAAACTAGAAGAGCTACGAGATAACAAAGTCGTACCTTATTTAGGTTCTCTAATCAACGGTATTTATCAACACCTGAACGGGTTGAACTCGCTAATGCTCTTCAACTGTCAGAGACCCAGGTTAAAACCTGGTTTCAGAACAGGTAAAGGTTTAGGACAGGGAACAGGTAAAGGTCTAGGGCTGGGAACAGGTAAAGGTCTAGGGCTGGGAACAGGTAAAGGTCTAGGGCTGGGAACAGGTGAAGGTCTAGGGCTGGTAACAGGTAAAGGTCTAGGGCTGGTAAAGGTCTAGGGCTGGGAACAGGTGAAGGTCTAGGGCTGGGAACAGGTGAAGGTCTAGGGCTGGGAACAGGTAAAGGTCTAGGGCTGGGAACAGGTAAAGGTCTAGGACTGGGAACAGGTAAAGGTCTAGGGCTGGGAAATGTTCAAGGTCTAGGGCTTGGAAGAGGTAAAGGTCTAGGACTGGGAACAGGTAAAGACCTAGGGCTGGGAACAGGTAAAGGTGTAATGCTAGTAAGAGGTAAAGGTCTAGGGCTGGGAACAGGTAAAGGTCTAGGACTGGGAACAGGTTAAGGTCTAGGGCTGGGAACAGGTAAAGGTCTAGGACTGGGAACAGGTGAAGGTCTAGGGCTGGTAACAGGTAAAGGTCTAGTGCGCGCTGGGAACAGGTGAAGGTTTAGGGCTTGGAACAGGTAAAGGTTTAGGGCTTGGAACCGGTAAAGGTTTAGGGCTTGGAACAGGTGAAGGTCTAAGGCTGGGCAAGTTCTCACCTTTTTCTAGCTCTTCGTTTACGGTTAAAAAAATCAGGTAGCAGTTCAGTATTTAAGAAAGAAGCGTTTGTTTTGTTAACAGTATTTTTAAAAGTTACCGTTAGTTTTTTTGTTTGAAACATTTAGTAAACTGATGTTGTTATGTAAGCGTAGTTTCAATGCATAGTTGGCAATGCCCGATTCACAAAAGTACCCTTAAAAGCTTTCTCCGATCAAGTTTGAATCAGAAATCCATTTTTCTGATTATTTAACCTTTTCTCTTCTTTATCATTGCTGGTTTCTCGGGCCTCTGCTCATTTCTTGCTTATAAGAAACAAGGAGGAAGGAATCTAAAGTAATCCTTTAGGCGGATGAAGCATAAGAAGTACTTGAGAAAGCAGGTGGACGGGGAGGAAGAGGAGGAGGAGGAGGAGATCAGGGACGAGGAGGAGGTCGAGGTTAACTATTTCATCTATTTATGCAACTGCCTGGAGTTTTTTTTTTGCGAGAAAATATGTTTTTTTGTACGTTCGGGTTTATAAACTTGAAAAAAAGTTAAAATCACAATAAAAACATATTTTACCAAATGATAAGGTGGTTTGATTTATATGTATGAATTTGTTTTATATGATTACTGATATATATATGAATGGAAAAAAGATTGCAAGCTTTCATAATGTGTAAATTTAAAAAATTTAAAATAAAAATTAGACATCAAGGAAACTCTTTAATTAAATCTGAGTTAATTTTTAAAGCACTGAACAGGCAGACCATAATATGGAGAGGCATTGCGTAAGGGTATTTTATGATTTTTGTTTAAAAAATTACACTTGAAAAACTACAAAGTTTGTTAATAGAAAGTATCAAATTGTAATATTTGAGGGGCACCCTAATTGATGGCTTATTTTTATTAATTTTTTAAAGAAAGTCCGTGAAAAAAAAAACATTTCGAAAACCTAGTTTTATTTTTCATTTTAAATTTTATCCTTTAGGATGATGAGAATGATACAAAGATATGTATTGAGCAAGACGGAGGTAAATGTTTCAATTTAGTTTTTCATAAATGCCCAAAATGCTATGCTTAAAAGGACCGTGGACTCCTGTGAGTGTATAAACGTATTTAAAGGGACTGTAAAGGAAAAATGAAAGGGGGTATAGGCTGAAAGCTAATCACTTTAGCTCTCGATCGCGACCCATGAAAGTTATATCTCATGTTCCTATCTCGAGAAATTGATTTACAAATTTGTCAAATTTATACGAAAATTAATATATATACAATTTTGTAAAAAAGTAGTTTATTTAATTTTGTTTAAAAAGATCAAATTGAGCAAATATGCAACCAATCTGAAAACGATGATATCCCAGAAAAAGCTAATTGTAACTTAGGTTTACTCCAATTCTAATTTTATATCTGTTATTTCTATTTTTCATAGATTTAATTCATAATATTATTTATACGTCCGTATTGCTTGACCAGAAATTCCACCAATGGCAGTGCAGTAAAGTGGTCACGTGATACAGGCGGAGACAAATGACCAGTATACTGTTCTGCCATTGGTGAAAGTTCTGGTCACGTGATTTAAGTTTAAGATTTTCTAAATTTTACATATATGAACTTTCGTATAATTTTAACACAGTTTTATATCAATTTAAAAATCTCTTTTAATCTTTATTCCTTCAGGTTCCCCTGTGGATTATTCAAGGAAGGATGGAACTATAATTCAGCACTCTATTCTTCAACAGAGGTATTTATCATTTCGAATTTCCGAATTTCCGAATTCCAATTTTATGTTAATTCGCTCGGGCTAAACACATTGGGACAGTTATAACCATGTAATTTGTAATTGATTAATTAATGTATAAGAATATGCCCTGCAAACATTAATAATAATAATAATAATAATAATAAACCAATTTATTTCTAACAACAATATATACAAATTTGTCATATCTATTGTTAACACAAGGGTTATAGCTAGCAGAGCTTTTTTAACGCTAAACCATATAACATTGAACATTAAATAATGAAAATTGAGCATGTTATACTTCAAATCTTCTTAAATGTAAAAAAAGAATTGAGTTCTTGCCACGAACTAAAATGTTCTAATCCCTACATCTTCACAATCTGATGGTGTAAACCGTTGATATTTTAAGCTTAGATTGCTTGATGTAACTGAACTCCTAATTTGATCGAAAAATAAGATCTACGACATCGGGTTGCAAAGATGTAGAGATTACAAAATAAGATAAATTTGGCTTGCTGCTTCAACTGCACTAGCAATAGTCGAATAAAAGTTTTGAATTTTTACGAGTAAAGATGCCAATTATTCGATAGTTTTCTAGATACAGTGAAAAGCAACATAACGAATATATCGGAAGAATTTATCAAATGTCGTCTTGACAATTTTTCAATGAGTTTTATACTACAGGGTGTCCCACAAAACATGACATTCAATACATAGTTATTTTTAGTTAAACAAATCTTTTGCTTAATTATATTTTACTTTGAAATCAATTTTAATATATAATATGACTCTCATATAATATTTGTATTGATATTTGGTATCAAACAACTTGACAAATAATGGAAAAAGGCATTCTAAACTATTCACCAACTGTCATGTTTCGTGGGACACCCTGTATATTACGTAAATTTCAGTATTTGCAAAAATAGATAAATAGCCATGAATATGCGGGAACAGTTTTAAAGAGTTCCAAATAATCATTTAATTAAAAAACTAAATATCTGCAACATTCCATTATCAGAAAGTGAAGAATAAGACATTTGATGAATTCTTTCGATGTATTCGTTATTAAAGGTTTTACTGTAATACTTCATCAATTTTTTTTATTTTCTTTGAATTAATATACATTTACTTGATATTTACATTTCAGGCTCTCCTTGTTAGATGTAGAATACAATAGCTATCTACAGAACAATCCACGATAAATCAATTCCATGTGTTCAGTACTTTACACCCATTATATAAATAATATACAGACACTAGAGTTCCGCCCGCCTGTTGCATAAAACGGGCTGGGTCAACCACATACTAGGCAACCTAGACGGGCTGGTACGAGTAAACACTATTTGTACTGGTTCAGATCATCCAACTTTTGAACTTATGTGCAGAGAATGTACAGAGAGAATTAGTATTACAGAGTTAGCACAAACAAAGAGGATTAATTATTACCAAGATATATGTATCAACTAAATAGTTTAATATTTTTATGTTAAAATGTTTTGATATTTAAACCCATTCCTAATTTAATGTTTTTTAATCAATTCTTAATCTCAAAAGGAACGGTAGACGATTACATAAGGTACTCTGAACCTTATGTAAGCAAAAATGGTTGAAATAGTTTTATTCAATTAACTGGCTTACAGTTAATAACTCTTAATTTCGGGTTCTTTACAAAAGTTACTTGCGGATTTAAGAAGCAGAAGTAAAAAGGAAATTAACCGAATTGATCTTTTCATTAAAATAGACGTTTTAATGATTATCAAATACAGTTTAAAGAGTACCATTTTATAAGTTGGCTATATAAAACATATCTATAAAATAAAACAATACATTCGTATGTTCCCTATAGCCGGCCAAATGGCTGAACCGAACGGGCTGACATTTTTTGAGGGAAACCAGGGGTATGCCTTTAATGCTAAAATGAATTAAATTACAAATTTTCATTTTTTTTAGAATTTTTTTTTCTTCATTTTTTAATTGTATATTTTCGAATGGAGGGTTTTTAAAGGCCTGGAATAGAACCTGCAAAACCGGAAAACGTAAAATATCAAATATTAAATGAATTAATTCTGTAATCTGTAATCTCTCCATTATGTATTATTATGATATTTATGATATTTACTCTCATTTATACAGCTATTACTAGATATGAAATACATACATGATTACTAAGTGTATTGTTATTTGTCTTCTGAAATTATTATTATTATTATTATTAAGAATAAGAAATGCAATCAAAAATAGGAGGAATTAAACTTTGGCCATGTCAACCTTATTTTCGTGGAATTTTTATACAGATTCCAGATTTAAAATATTTACAAATTTACAAAAAATTAGATAAGAATAAACAGTCCAAAAAACTTCTTGATGTTTTCTTTAAAACTGCTCATGATATATAAGTTCCAATGCCCTTTCAGGGTGGTTTCCTCTATCCTCCTCTCTTTGTTAACAAATCGATCGTTAATGAAGGGTCGTCGTTAACGATCGTTAACGAAATGGCAAACTTGAAAAAAATTGTTTTTAAAAACGATCATTTCGTTTTCAATTTTTTATAACGAAATGATCGTTTTTTAAATGAAAATCCCACAGTGTGCCATCACAAATTAGCTTGCAAAATAGAGTTTTAGGTAATCATTTCCTATTTCAGCATTACAATTATATGCAAAAAAGTGAAATCTCTGATAACTAATTTATACAGTTTACACCTTTTTTTCAACCGTTTACTGATCTAATTTGCTCCGCAAAATTGCGCAAAACAGAATAACGCAAAAGCGCAAAATGAAGTTAGCGAATGAATGCGCAAAGTGCTAATTTTTCGCGCAACAAAAGCAAAAATTTCGCTTTCTTTCGCAAAAATGTGCAAAAGTTTTGCGAATGGAAACCCACTGCCCATGGAAAAAAGGATTTGCTGCAGGTGGCCAATAATGAGCTATACACCGGTGTCATGCGTGGAGAGTCTACCCTGCATGGCGATCATACCTCCTATAATGTGTTTTATTTTAATCATTTCAGCACAATGTTAGACATCAATACCATTTTTAAAACATTTAAATTATTGGTTTCCATAACAACGTGCAATTTATTTACATATAAATAAATAAATTTGCAAGGGAAAAAACTTTTTTGCATTGCCATTTTCACTCTTCAAATATACATTATGGAACTTTAAATTATACTTTTATAATTAATAATTGAAAAGGGAAAATGTAAAAAATGATTTTTTCCTCGCAAATGCTGTTTTTCTTTCAAATTAAGTGTTTTATACCCAATCAAAATACTTGAATAAAAATCGACAAGAATCAAAACTCAAAACATTAGTGTTGATGTCTAAAATTGTAAAATTATGATGACACAAAACACAATGACTCGATCCATGCGTAGGGATCTCCGCGCACGACACCGTTCCGACGCGGGATTTAATACATTTGGAAAAAAAACTTAGTGTAAAAAACGCATAGGTCAGTTTCCTCTAGGTCAGATCAGCGAGTATTGTACATTTTATTGGGAAAACTAAGACGACATTTAAATTCGGAGAGAAGTTGTATGCTGTGTCATATCAAAATTGGACTAATAAATTGAACTATAATGATCATTTGCACGCACGACAGCGTTCTGACGCGGGATTTAATAAATTTGGAAAAAAAACTTAGTGTGAAAAACGCATAGGTCAGTTTCCGCTATAGGTCAGATGAACAGTATTGGGAATTAACTAAGACGACAATTAAAATCGGAGAGAAGTCGGTCATATCAATTGGACTAATCGATTGAACGTTCGTAGCTGGACTAATGGTCATTTGGACTAACGTTCAAATGAACCAATGACTAGTTTATGAACAGGTGAATTCAGTGCAATTGTACGTTATAGCCTTTAGTTAATTAATTTATATAGTATTCGGCCAGTTTTGTACAGTTTCGAACCTATAACATTATTGTGTTTTTTAGGTCGGAAAAACGTTAGGTCAGAAAAACACGGAAATCTCATAGGAATTCGTTTCCCATGGTGATCGATGAATAATTTATGACTCAAATTTGAAAAAAAATGATTTAAATTCAATTTCTCCTAAATGTTCTCAGAGTTCTCAAACCTTCCAGAATATCGCCGTGACTCAACTGCAGTTCTTAACTGCACAAATTACGCCATCCTGTCTCAATGCAGACCAAAAGACATCAAAAAGACAAAAAACAACGACATCTAAAAATGTTTTTGATAACCCTGTTATCCCACTGTGTCTTTCTAAGCCATGAATGGTAGAAAGTCCTAAAGAAAGTCTAAATCAATAAATCTCTAGCTGCTAAATAATGTTGTACATCTCGGCAGTTTATTCCGCTCTGTCGAGCTGGAATACCGGCAGGTATACCGCTCTGATCAGAGTCACAGGGAGGGCTCAATTCTGTCCAGTAATTTGTTGTTTTATTAAAAATTTAGTGAATTGTTAGATTATTCTACAAAAAAATGATCTATCCTGCATTAATATGTAGATTTTGATTTTACACAATCTTTATTAATCTATGCAATCTCTAAGCTAGAAAAAATGTCTGAAACAGTCGTCAACACTAATCGTTTAAAACATACTAGCTACAAGTATACTTATGTTTACAGGACAGTTTTGGAAATGTTTATTCAATCAAAAATCATATTTGTATTAAAAATGGCCGGTTTGACTCTTGGGATGGATGTTTTAATTAAATGCTGTTCGATATAAGAATATATAAATGGGCTGATAAACTTAATTTCAAGTAGCCCTCAATATGAGAGATTCACGCCTTTTTATCAAGGGAGAAGGAAAGGTATGGGGTCTGTCCTACAGAACGATTTTTGGACCCCCCCCCCTCCTTTCAATTTTGTACATGACCATTTATTTGTCAGCAAATTTATTATTATTTATTTTTTTGTTATTTAGGGTTAGGTTAGGTTAAGACACTTTCTGGGCCGAGCGCTGCGGCTAGGACAGGCTAGGGGGCCGAGCGCTGCGGCCACGGGTTAGGTTCAGTTAAGACACTTCCTGTCAGACCCATGTACCAAATTGGTAGGAGGGGGGGGGGGTCCAAAAATCGTTCTCTAGGAATATACCAAGGTATGGAAAGGGAAAAGGTGTGGAAGGGTAAGGGTAAAGAAAGGGGAAGGATGCAGTGGAAAAGCTGACCTAGAGGAATCCGATCTAAAGGTATTCCAACCTAAAGATCGATTAGTTTTAACTCCCTGGTGTTTTTCCAGATTTAAATCGACTCCCCGATATGACTTTGTCGACCTAATCCTAGACCCCGCCCTCCCCCCTCCCCCCCGCCTCATAAAAAATGTACATTGAAAACTTTGTATTGTTAGGTTTTGACCATTTCTGGAACGAGCGCTGCGGCTATAAAGACAGGCTAGGGGCCGGGCGCTATTCATACTTTGAACATGCACATTTTCTTATGAGGAGGGGAGGGGGTGTACAAATTTTTCACTAGGAAATCACCGACCACGTTTTTTCTTCATTCTACTTCCCACTTTAATTTAACCTAACCTAGTAAAAGATATAATACAATTTGATGTCTAGAAAACATTTGATCAGGAACATCTTAGGTCAGTCTCCTCTAGGTTGGATGAGTGGGTTATACCTATAGCTAGGGAAAGGAAAAGGTAAGAAGGTAAGTAAGTGTAGGAAGGGAGTAAAAGGGGAACGCAAGAATAGGAAAGAATAGAGAATTTGAAAGGTTGGGGTAGGGAAGGCAGGAAAGGATAAAGGTAGATATGGATAAGTGTAGGTGGGGATTGGAAGGGGAAAGGCAAGAAAAGGAAAAAATAGGGAATTAGAAAGGTTGGGGTAGGGAAGGTAGGGAAGGTGAAAGGTAGATATGGATAAGTGTAGGTTGGGAGGGGAAGGGGAATTTAAATATTTTGTTAATTGGGGTTCCTCGGCGCGTTTTTACGCTGGAGAAGGTTTAACTGGTATCCAAAACAGGAAAATAAAATTGTTGTAAAATAATATATTTTTAATTTTCAGATTATTTGATAATAAAAATGGTTTAAAAAAGAAGAAAATCTAATAATATTATATATATTCAATTTATCAGAACAAGGAATTTTTCATTTTTACAAATATAAAGCATGTAAAAAAATTAATTTTTGGGTGTTTTCTTTACCAATTTGGCTTTGTCACGAAACATTGAAAGCAGAAAGCCTTTTTTTGCAAATATAAATCATAGAACAGAAAGGAATTGAGCCATTGCCACAAACTCTGATTTGCTAATCCCTGAATCTTTGCAACCCAATTTCGGAGGCCTTTGATTTTTCAAACTATGAATTCTACAGATTAAATAATCTAATTTTGAAATATCAAAGGTTTACGGCACCAGGTTGTGAAGATTTATGAATTTGAAAAATGTGTCAAAGACTAAATTTTATTGAGAAAAAAAAAATAATTTTAAAAACGAATTTCTTCAAACAATTTTCTTTACGTCAAAAAAGTTGTACTTCATATCGAAATCCTATCAAGTAGAAGATATTATAATTTATACTAATATTATTTTCTAAATTTCAAGTATTCTTAGAAATTCCAATATTCGAAAGTAAGTGGATTAAACGATCAAATTGTACTTTAGTTCAAAAGAAAAATGATGAAAATATCTAAAATCTAGGAGAAAGACTCAAAGCTCAAAATGTCTGGCAAATCCAATTCTCATTTTTATACAATTGAGGTCGGAGATACGAGATTCACAATTCTCAAACGGTATCAAAACCTGAAACCCATAGGTTCCGGAGCACAGGGAATCGTGTGCGCGGCCTATGATACCGTAATGCAGCAGAACGTTGCTATAAAAAAACTGAGTAGACCATTCCAAAATGTGACGCACGCTAAGCGCGCGTATCGTGAGTTTAAATTGATGAAGTTGGTGAATCATAAGAATATTATCGGACTCTTAAACTGCTTTACGCCCCAGAAATCCCTGGAGGAGTTCCTCGATCTCTATATCGTGATGGAGCTCATGGATGCAAACTTGTGCCAGGTAGACAGGCGCAACAGAATTCTCAAGGGGGGGGGGGTCGGACACTTATCTAGAAATATATCACAAATTCAGCGAAACAAACTCTCAACAGTTTTTTTTTCGCTCCGCGCAGACATTTTTAAAATTTGTGCCCCTTGAAAGAATTTTATTTTAACTTTTAAAAATTAAGTAATGCATATATTTTGATTAACTATACGCTGTACAGTGTAGTATGTACAATGTACATCTATGTTATTATATGAAATTAGGGATCTCGAAAAAATATTTTCTTTTTAAATAATTTTTTCCCCCAGAAGTTTTATTTCTTAAGGTTTTATTCCCTAAATTGGGGTGCGGGGGGGGACTCATTATTAGTTAAAAATAAATGAATTATTGGATAAAAAGTATCAAAAAGATTGAAAAAGTAACCTTTCTATGTACATTTTTTTATTTTTTACCCCAAATCATCAAAAATTATTTTTGTACATCCCCCTCGAGGGAGAGGGTAATTCTGGAAAACTTACACCCCTGTTTGAAATTGCCATCATAACACCTTTATGTAGCAAAACCACATTATGTAAATTAGAAAAAAGGTGATTTTCCTTTTTCTATCTAGAGCTCTCTAATTTACTCCAATCAATACATTATCTGATTATATAGACCTACATTTTTCAATTAGAGGAATTATTTTTAAGGATTGTTTTCATTTAATTCAAACACACTTATTTCTAGCAAATTTGTTTTTAAATTGTGGAAAATTTGATTTTTAGGGGTAATTATCTGAGTTAAAAATCTCCGCATACAGACAAAATTTGCTAGCTAAGAATTGAAGTATTTGCTACAAGCTCTGATTTCCTAATCCCTGTATATATCTTTGTAACCCAATGTTGTTGGCCTTAGATATATCAAACTATCAATGTTGTTAGATAAAATAATAAAAGTTTAAAACATCAAAGGTTTACGCCATCATTTTGAAAATATATACTACATAGGGATTAGAAAATTTGAGTTTATATTTGGAAAAGACTCAGTTATTAAATTCTATTTATCTATCCATCCCACTCTACGATCTATCTATCCATTTCACTCTATTTTATCAATCTATCTACCTACTTATCTTCTATTATTATAAATCTTACTCCATCTATCTATCTATCTATTTATCTATAAATCTACCAATTTAGTTATCTTTGTGTTTTCTCTGTACGACGACGTGATGCGAACTTGAACAATTATAGTAAACCAAATCATTCATCTATTAATTTATCTATCTTTAATATATTTTTGTATCTATATAAGTATCGTTGTATCTATCAATCTACCAATCTATCTATCTTTCCATCTATCTATCTACCCATCTATCTATCCGTCCATCTATTTGAATATCTATTTATTTATCTATCTATCAAGGTTATAAACATGGACCTAGATCATGAAAGAATGTCCTATCTACTCTATCAGATGCTCTGTGGAATCAAACATCTGCATTTAGCCGGAATCATTCATAGGTTAAAATTATTATTATTATTATATTATTATATATTATCATTATCATTCACAATCATTCATATCACAATCACATTAATATCTAGGGATCTGAAGCCCAGTAATATTGTTGTGAGATCTGATTGTACTCTCAAGATTCTAGATTTTGGATTGGCTCGGTCTGCAGGACGGGGTAGAGATCACTACGGAATATAAAAATAACGAAATATTAAGCCTATTTCTATTTTTAAAATTTTGCATTCCAGTTTTCTGAATATTACATCTCTTAACTAAAATATTCGCAGATTTTTCTGTTAAAAATAAAAATTCAGGAAAGGAATTGAGTCTTTTCCACAAACTCAAATTTATAAACCTCTGTATCTTTTCAACCTAAAAGCGTAATCCTTTGATATTTCAAACTTTGACTATTTGATCTAACAGAATGCATAGTTTGAAATATATAACTAAGGTCTACGACATTTGGTTGCAAAAACTCATTTCCTTTTCAGATTTTTCTAATCGGCAATGAACCGTCCCTGGGACAAAAAATTTGGGTCTGATCGTTTTTGTTTTGTCGGAAAAAAACTGACAGATAAAACAAAATGATTTACATATTGATTTTTGATCATTGATGACAATTGGTAATATTTTTTTTTATTTTGCACAAACTGACACGAAATATCAGTATTAACAATTCATCAAAGTATTTATGACAAATGAAATAGAAAATTTAAAATCTCATTCTTAGCAACATTATCACCTTGTTCATCCCTACTCTTAAACTTTTTTTTCCAAGGAACAGAGTAAAAATATTATGTTCGCCCTTGGGAGAGAAAGGGATGAATTGCAAAATGGAGAAAAAATCGTGCATTTACAAGATGATTGTAGCTTTTACATTTACAAACATAAAAACCTTTTTTAATATTTGACATATTAATAATATTAACAACACAATTTAATATACATCAGTTAATAATGTTGCCTAAAGAATGGGATAAAACTACTTTTAGCTGAAATTTCCTCCGGGAGAACAGCACTTTACTTTTCCTCGCGTGTTCTTGACTTTTTTGATGATTTTCTCAAGAACATTTGAAAATGTAAAGGAACTGAGCTTTAGCCACAAATTCTGATTTTCAAATCGCTTTATCGTTGTAACCTGATGGTGTTAACCTTTGAAATCTCTAACTATTATTATTTGATCTAAAACAATTCATAGTTTGATATAGCTAAGGTCTCTGACATTGAAATGCAAAGATATAGGGATAAGAAAATCAGAGTTTGTGACAAACACTCAATTCCTTTCCGGTAAAATTGGCACTTCTACATGGTAATTCTTTGCTAATAGTATATAGATAAATATATGAATTGCATAGTATAAAACAACATGGAAATTGGAATGATTACAATTTTTAGAGAAGGTTAAATTTTCTTTCACAAAAATTAGTTAAAATATAAGGGGGAAAAAAAGACGAAGAAGCAGAATTAATGAAAATAAAAATTAATTAACATTGCTAAGACTGGATCTTTTTTAAAGCGTTATATTAAAAACGTTTATGTTTTCTAAATGAATACTAAAAATGTAGTGATGCTGCAAAATTAAAAAATAGCCAATTTGATTTTTAGATTTTATAAAAGAAGAAATTGGTAAAATGGAATTTTATGTGTATGCTGTGTGGCTGGGGAGGGGGGGGGGGCTATTCTCAGAAAAGATTGAAAGCATGGAATTTTGAAAGGAGAAAATCGAAACAATTTGATGTATTTAAATGATATATATTTTTATTCTGTATTCTCTACTCTTGCTCCAGCTGGAACCTCGTTCATGATGACCCCCTACGTTGTGACACGGTACTACAGGGCTCCAGAGGTCATTTTAGGTCAGTTTATAAAAGTTTAGTCAGGGGTATATGTTCACGACCTAACGTATCCTAATCTTGGTTAGTTTATAGCCTAACTTCTGAATTGTTAAAAAGAAAAGAAAAGGAAAAATGGTTTTATTGCAGAATTAGGGGGAAAATATATCGAATTTATGTTTAAAATTATTAAAAAAAAAAGGGGTAAAGTGCATATGAGAATTGATGACCAAATTCGTCCCCTCTTCCCTACCCCCAGTAAGAAATAAAAGAATATACCAAGATCGTTTAATTAACAAAAAAAATTAACAGGGGGAGGTTCTTTTCTATTTTCGGTATTTCTCATCTTTTAATATTACAGATTTATAAGACTAATATTTTATAGTTGGAATCTAAACAAAGAGAATAGAATATACATTTGAGGAGAATTTAGAGAATCTCTCGGTATGAATTTTTTCAGTCCCTTTCAGCCTGAAAGGGAGTTCAAAGTGTACAAATCATGTAAATATTCACAAATTATATGCAGTAGAGTACTCATTTCAATTTCGAATTTTTTAAAGCTTTTAAATAAACTTTATAATGAATTAGGTAAATAAAAAACATCATTTAATTTATAGTTATAAAATAATCGTTTGTAAAGTGAAAGGCATAGAGTCTATGTGAAATGATCATTGGTCAATTATAAAACCAGCCTATTTCATAATTTGGTTTTCTTTTAACATTAATTTTAGATTTTCTATAAAATGATATTCCAGGGCCCAAAGGTTATATAGCATAAATATGTGAAGTACACCTGCAGTATGGAAACATTACAACAAAATGGCCGTTTTACACTTTTTTCTAGTAAATTCCCCTCTAATATATATATTCTATTCTCTTTGAATCTAAATCATTTTTCCAGTTTTCCTTCAATCTAATGGGATTTCCAGAGTAAATTGTAAAAACCATTTGTTGTTTTTAGAGAAATGATAGTGTATAATTTGAAATCATAATTTATTTAAAAAAAGAAAGAAACATGTTCATTTTTTGTCCTTCTGAAATTAGAGGAGCAAATGAAATGACTTCGACATCTAGGTATGGGATATAAAGAGAACGTGGATATCTGGTCTGTTGGATGTATTATGGGGGAAATGATTAGAGGTGGGGTCTTATTCCCTGGCACAGATCATATAGGTTAGTCTTTTATTCAGTCATTCATTCGTTTGTCATAACATTCATCCTGATAATATTATGGGATAGGTTTAAATTCATTCATACATTCATCCTGTAATGCATTTTTATGTTTTCATGATTTGGTGTATATTTGGTTGTTTGGTTCGTTGGTTAGTTGTTTGCTTGGTGGGTTTGTTGGCAGGTTGGTTGGTTGGTTGGTTGGTTGGTTGGTTGGTTGGTTGGTTGGTTGGTTGGTTGGTTGGTTGGTTTAGTGGAAATCTGTGAAACATCCCAAGGGAAGCCTAATATACTCTAAAGAGAATAAAAAGAATAATCCATCAAGGATTGTAAACCTAGCTGAGCCTCGAGTGGCATGTTTAATTTACATAGTTGCCCTTCAAACACAGTTTTTCCATCCCTGAATATTCATTATATCCAATTGTGGGCTCTTGAAGTTATGCAGTAGTAATATTTTAGAATTTTTTTATAATTAACTAGCTGAAGGGCCCGGCGTTGGCCGTGGAAAATAAATTAGAAAAAATGTTTAAAAAATAATATTTAAAAAAAATTAGCCTATAACACCCCCCGGCCACCCATGAGTGTCCACAAAAAATTTCAGCCCAATCGGTCCAGCCGTTTGGCCGGCTATAGGCAACATATATATATAGGAATGTCTTGTTTTATTATATATTTAGATTTAACAATTTTCAAGTTTGAATCTCAGATACATGTTTAAGGATACCAATGTGAATTAAACATGCCACTCCTTAAAATTACGTCATGAGCTCCGTCAAGCATTGTAATTTGCAGGTGGGAGCGCCGGCTCTAACGTCATTGAACGACGGGTTGTCCTTTAATAATTATAATAATTATGTTAGCTAGCAGATGTGTGTCTTTCTATGAGACTATTGAAGCAAGTTTTAAGCTTTACATAAGATTTCATTCTAATTTATGTAAAAATGACCTTAACACAGTTCTTGGCAGAAATTTATTTTGTATTGCAAATGATTGTTCTGTAAAATCCTTCTGATCTTAGTAAAATGTTAGTTAAGAAACAAATGAAATATTTTGATGTCTCATTGGAACATGAATGGAAAGTTCCGGTTTTACAAGAACTTTTAAATACAAGAATGAATAATTTATATGTCGGAAGGATTCGATAATCACGTAATAATTGAAATGATAAATATGTTACGTAATGAGTAAAAATCAATGTTGTCTATTTGTGCATAATTTTGCATATTTTTCTTTTCTTTTAGAAACCTGTATTTTCAAAAATTTATTTAAACAAATTTAAACTACACCATTTATATATGTATTTATACCTTTGTGTTTGAATACATCTTTATAATTATAATAATATTGATAAAATCAGAAATAGGGAGCTAAATGAAACGTTTGCCAAAATCCTCCTTTCTTGATTTAATCAGGTCTCATTCTTGGACTGTTGAGTTGTCAAGTGTAAAGATGGGGGGGGGATATTATTAAAAAAGTATACCCCTGAAAAATGAATAAGTGATTTAAGTCTATTTAGAGAGTGGCATGCACGTCGCCCGATTCATAAATTCACTAACCAAGAATGATATAGTCCTTTTTTTGCAGCTAAAAAATTATTATTTTTAAATGCAGATAGAGGTTGAATGGGTATCTTTGTGTATCGAAAATAACCCTCTTTACTAAAGGGTCACTTGAAAGATGTATTTATACTCCTAATACACTGCGATTTAATGGTCTCACGCTCTCAAGCAAAAATCGTTGAGAATTTTGCCAATAACTTCTAAAAAACCAAATCTAACAAGAAGTGCTTTACAGTGCTAAAAGTACATGTAAAGGGCTACAGAAAAGCATAAGTGAGTTAGAGCGGTAAAATCTAAGCTTAGGGCGTTGCGACACTTCAAAGTCAGCCCTGTCTAAAAATTGATGAGACTGTTTATAAGGAGGCTGAATCTATGTGAATACAGCTTAAAGCATAGATGTCCAATGAAGATAAATCGTTCTACAGAAAATATAGAATACTTAGATTTCTTTTGGACCGCAGCGTCATCATTTATAACGCAATACAAATAATATCTTGCAAAATAATATTTTAATGATTGTTAAACCCATTTCTACTTGTCTAATTCGAGTCCATTAAATCCGGTGCCTCTTACTAATCCTCAAAAAGATATATTTTATCGTGTAATCCGCAAAACGATATATTTTATCGTCTGTATGAATATTTTGTTTAAATAATTGTAAGCGTAATTTAAGTTACCCTCAATGCAACGATGACAATGCCCGATTCACAACGGTACAAAAAATGTGGAAGAAATAAAGTGTTTGAAGAAGCTTTCAAGAGTCATGAGTACCGGAGGGTCTCTTGAAAGTACGCGCACAGTCTCTTTATGGATATGAGTAACGTTGGCTATCGTTTTTTTATTCAAGGTTTGTCTTTACTTATAAGAGAGATGCATTAATATCTATATATTTTTTATTGTACGCTAAATAAGTGAACATTTTTGCTATGATTAAAAAAATGCTAATACGAAAAAAAAATTCTTCTAAATTAATCTTTTTAAAAAATCTTATGATTTAATTTGTTATTGTTAATATATCTTGAATGGGTAAGCAATTTGCACCATGTAAAGCAAGTATACAATTTTTAGATATAGTAAACGCTAAAATATCACATTTTCGTGGTGAAGTCTTTAAAATAAAATAAATGCTTTTATAAACTTACTAGATGACGATTTCCATCCCTATAAGTGTATTTGGGAGGGAAAAGGATAATCAATATCATTAGAGAACTCGGTGTCTAACACAGACACAATTATCTTACAAAATCATAGAATACAGATACAGATACAGATACAGATACAGATACAGATACAGATACAGATACAGATACAGATACAGATACAGATACAGATACAGATACAGNAATATACAGAATATACAGAATATACAGAATATACAGAATATACAGAATATACAGAATATACAGAATATACAGAATATACAGAATATACAGAATATACAGAATATACAGAATATACAGAATATACAGAATATACAGAATATACAGAATATACAGAATATACAGAATATACAGAATATGCAGAATTCACAGAATACACAGAATACACAGAATACACAGAATACACAGAATACACAGAATACACAGAATACACAGAATACACGGAATACACAAATATACGTATAAAAACACACTCTCCCCCTCGCAAAAATTAGTTTAAGGTTTAATTTTACTTGATCATATTTATTAACAATATTTTTATTTTATTTATAGTTTTTTATACAATTTTTATCAAAAACTAATATTGGTGAAGAAAGACCGACATATACTTTGGAATAATTTTTCAAATAAGGGAGAGAATATATATCATCGTGTTAAAGTGTTTTTTATTTAAATTATTTTTTTAGATCAATGGAACAAGATCATTGAACAGTTAGGAACACCCAGTCAAGATTTTATGAGGCGATTACAGGTAGTGATGTGAATTGTGCATTCTGTTCGTTCTTGGATCGTTTTTACCTATATTTCTATTCCGTTATTTCGTTCTTGGATTGTTTTTGCCTATATTTCTATTCCTTCGTTTTTGGAACGTTTTTACCTATATTTCTATTTCGTTATTTCGTTTTTGGATCGTTTTTACCTATATTTCTATTCCGTTATTTCGTTCTTGGATTGTTTTTGCCTATATTTCTATTCCGTTATTTCGTTTTTGGAACGTTTTTGCCTATATTTCTATTCCGTTATTTCGTTCTTGGATTGTTTTTGCCTATATTTCTATTCCGTTATTTTGTTTTTGGAACGTTTTTGCCTATATTTCTATTCCGTTATTTCGTTCTTGGATCGTTTTTGCCTATATTTTCTTTCAGGGTTAAAATTCCATTCCGTCATTTCGTTTTTGCCTAAATTTGGCATAGTGTGAGAATGGCAATTGGTTTTAATATAGTTTATTGTAAACAGGTGTTTTTCTTAGATTATGTCAAATTTTGACACTGATAGAAAACTTTAGACTATAAACGAACCAAGAACGAACCAAAAACGATCCAGAAACAAGCGTGTTATAAAGATCGCGTTTTAATCGTATTCAAAAAAAATTATATATATAATAAAATTTAACAAAAACATCCTCAATTCATGACGTTAATTAAAGGTATATGATTACAAGGGGCCATAAAAAAAAGAAAAATAAATGTAAAAAAAAAAATTTGAAAACCTTCACCTAACCCTGCCAGTTCCACCCTTATTGGTCTTTAAGGGTTTAACACATTCTTCTCCAAAACCTTCCCTAAACCATTAAAATTAAATTTAACCAAGGAAGTTGAATTATGTATACAGTTAGACTCGTCTGTGTAATACGAAGACGACATAAGCAATATCTCATATAAATTCATTATTTTTAATTTATATTAAGTAAATTGCTCCATCAGTAGCTTGAAAATCAACATTTAAAAAAAAAATGGTACTTTGCTTGTGAACTTTTTATTATTGCTGTGTTTTAGGTTTACTAGATTATAGATAGTGTTAGTGCCCGAGAGCATTTTGAATTGTTAATTTATTTATTTGTTCAATTAAATTTAAAAATAATTAAATTCGAATAGTACGTCTAAAACCCTCGAATCATTCTACCCTTAATAAAGCAGCCAAGAAATTAAAAAATTTGAAATGAAAATATTAATTTGTTGGATATTAAAACGGAAGCTCTAAAGTTTTAGGTTTTAAAGATCTTAAAATTAAAACTAAAAAAGAAAAGAAAATCTGTTAAGATTATATTTACAGGCAACAGTGAGAAACTACGTCGAAAATCGTCCAAGATACGCAGGTGAAGACTTTAACGTGACATGATTTAACGTGACAAGAAATAACATTACTAATACTTAACGTGACATGATTTAACATGACAAGAAATAACATTACCAATACTTAACGTGACATGATTTAATGTTACTTTGCGTGACGTAACAAGAAATAACATAACATTACTAATACTTAACATGACATGGTTTGAATTGACATGGTTTGAATTGACATGATTTAAATTTAATTTGATGATTATAACTAATATATCAAAATAATTATTGAGTTCCATCAATTGTTTTTTTTTTCAAAGTGGTCTAATCTCTTTACCAATTAGTGATTTAAAGTGACATGATTTCTTATTACATTACTTAACATGACATGTAATAACGTAACATAATATGATTTGACGTGACATAAATTTTATGATGTAACAAGACATGAATTATCGTGACATAATTTAAATTGACATAATCCTGTGTAACATGACATTGCATCATATTTAACTTTTTTTTTCTAAGAATGTCATTTAATAATGCTAAATGCAAAATTCTTCATGTTGGACATAATAATCCCAAATATGAATACTTTATGAACGAAACTTAATAAGCCCCTAACTGGGGTCTAGAGACTAATTCACCAAATAAAGTAAAAAATAACCAAATGTGGGGAAGGGTTAAATTTTTGCAGAAAAAATATACCCTTTAATTTTTATACTTGTGTAATGTATAAAATAAAGCTCTTCGTTCATAATAATATATTTGTATTTATATATGTTAGCAATATTTGTTCAAAAAAAATTATTTTTTTTTTTTTTTTATGTTTTTTTTTACAGTGAAGAATTTTTCAAGCAAATATATACCGTTTATTTTTTTTTTGCTTATAAATATAATGTTTAATAATTTTGTTCTCTAGGCTACTCCTTTGAGAGACTTTTCCCTGACGTTCTCTTCCCTGCTGAATCCTCAGAGCATAATAGGAATTTATTCATTCATATTTTCATCCCTTTCAAGAATTTATTTTTTACATTCATCTATTTTTCTTACAATTACATTCATTCTCAACTCCATTGATTGTTTGTTTAAAGTTTGATTAAGTTTGAATTAGATTGGCAGAGTAATCTTATTTTTTCGTTCTTCACCAGCATTTATTTGAAATTAAACGTGGAGACCCTAATTTCAATGCGTGAAAGTAAAATTCAAAAATCGCAAAATTTTCTCTAAAAGCTGAAAATATTTATTAATTATCATAAACAAACAATGGTATTGTTTACAGATTCTGTTGTCTACAACCAAATTGGATTATAATATTTTAATGTTTAAAATGCAAATTCCCTGCCAACCTTTCTCTCAATGTTGAAAGTCAAGGAATGAAATGCATCCCTGATTAATAATTCATGAATTCTGCTCTTTTCATCAGATTTATTCTCTTCCTTTGCCTTTCATTTCTTTTTTCATTGTATATTCTATAATTTGAGTGTCAACACTCATGAATGAGTTTCATTGTTTAATAACGTGTTTTAATTTCTTCTAATATATACTTTACTTCTCTGCCGGTTTGTTTGTATCCAATAAACGTGAAAACGGCTGAACCGATCTGGCCCAGATTTTGTTTGAACCACACTGACCCAAGGGCAGCTTTATGGAAGATTAAAATTTCAAAAATTAGCCTCCATCAAAATATCATTTTCATTAAATTTAGAAAATTCACGATTTTTTTTTTATAAATTTTTTATTGTTTTTCAATGTTTACAAAGAGAAATGTTAACAACTAGTATAGAACATGGGCGCGATGCGCCCTAAAAGCCCAGTTGGTTAAATGTTAAAAGTTTTGGTCACCTGAGTTCGGATAACCACCCCACCAGAAGAGAATGTTTTTATGTAGCTCATGTAAATCGATTTAAATCAGGTCTATTCCTTTAAAAAATTCCAGCTTTAGGTTTATCCTAAACTAAACTTAAGTCTGCATAGGCCAAAATATGCCCGGGTAGTCTCACATAAACATGAGATTTTTTAATCCTTGAAAGCAATCCATTTATAATAATATATTAACAATTTTGAAAGATATCTTAATTTAAAGCCTTTTATAATGTGGTGTACCTCATATGTATAATTTAAAAAAGAGCTTTAAGTAGTCTCTCAACTACCATGTTTGTGGGACCTCATTTGTATAATTTACAGGGTTTCAGTAGGGAGGGGTGGGGGAGGTATTGGGGATGTGAATATTTCCTTAAAACAAACCCCTTGTAATTCTTCAAAAAAAATTCTCTATAGAATAATTCCAAACTTTAAAAAAAATATTTTTGCGTTAACGAAATTGAAAGAGAAATTGACGCAAAACCGTTAATCTTAATCCAAAAATAAGGATTAGTTTGAATCGATATTAGATTAAATTTCACGAATATAGGAAGGAGTGGATGAATACAATTTTTTTAATGCTTAATTATCTTCCCCTTCCACCCCCCCCCCCCAGCTTATATTCATGATTTGTAAACTATGAATGGTTTGAGATTAGGTTGAGAGCCAGTCAAGCCCGAGATTTGCTCTGCAAGATGCTGGTTATTGATCCAGAGAAAAGGTGAGGATACACAGGATCCAAGAATAGATGAGATTATTAGCCCTCCCCCCACCCGCCGCTGGCCCAAGGAGAAAGATGATTTTTGAAGATATTCTTTCAGGCTTTCTCTTTCATTTTAAAACTTACAACCCAAAAATGCAATTATTTCCCCAATTTTAGCAATAAAACCCCTGGAAAATATTTGACACTGCTAAGTAGGATTTTCATCGAAATCACTTTCAAGACAGGTAAACCAGAAAAGAAAAATTAAATGAATTGTTGAACAAGAAGTTTCAAATGCTAGTAGGCGTGCAATTTTTCCCCTTCCGGCTCCAGCTCTGATCCATTTGAATATAAATGTCTGGTATTCTAGGATAAATGTCAATGAAGCTTGGATGCACCCATATATAAATGTCTGGTATTCTAGGGTAAATGTTGATGAATCGTTGATGCACCCATATATGAATGTCT
Organism: Eurytemora carolleeae; assembly: GCF_000591075.1. Classification (NCBI taxonomy): domain Eukaryota; kingdom Metazoa; phylum Arthropoda; class Copepoda; order Calanoida; family Temoridae; genus Eurytemora; species Eurytemora carolleeae. The sequence continues at coordinate 98,640 of NW_019396903.1, read as the reverse complement.
GGTATTCTAGGATAAATGTCGATGAAGCTCTGATGCACCCATATATAAATGTCTGGTATTCTAGGATAAATGTCGATGAAGCTCTGATGCACTCATATATAAATGTCTGGTATTCTAGAATAAATGTTGATGAAGCTTTGATGCACCCATATATAACTGTATGGTATTCTTGGATGAATGTCGATGAAGTTCTGATGCCCTCATATATAAATGTCTGGTATTCTAGGATAAATGTCGATGAAGCTTTGATGCACCCATTTAGAACTGTCTGGTATTCTAGGATAAATGTCGATGAAGCTTTGATGCACCCATATATAAATGTCTGGTTTTCTAGGATAAATGTCGATAAAGCGCTGATGCACCCATATATAAATGTCTGGTATTTTAGGATAAATGTCGATGAAGCGCTGATGCACCCATATATAAATGTGCGGTATTTTAGGATAAATGTCGATGAAGCGCTGATGCACCCATATATAAATGTCTGGTATTTTAGGATAAATGTCTGGTATTCTAGGATAAATGTCGATGAAGCTCTGATGCATCCATATATAAATGTCTGGTATGATGAGAGTGAAGTAAATGCCCCTCCTCCAGGTATAAATCGATTAATCTATATACCAATTAAACAATCAATCAATCAATCATTTTTTTCTTTAGTTTAAAGGTTAAAAGGTCAGATTCCAAATCGTGCAATTAAAATTTCTAGATTTTTACATTCTTGGTAAATAATATATAACTTCTTTAATATAGTAGAACCAAACTGACGATCACTATTACCCTAGTTGCCTTGGCCTATGTGTAAATGCGCGGAGTCTGACGGTTATTTACTCAAATAACGATTTATTAAATAATTTATTACATTTGGTAAAGGAGAAACAATTCTACATTATTCCTATAAGAAGAAACATGACGACAATCACCGTTATCCTAGGAGCCTGGGACCATTGTGTAGATGAGCGGGATCTGACGGTGGATCAGTGGAAGGACCTTATCTACAAGGAGGTTGTGGACTACGAGATATCTAAAGGAAAGAAATTCTTATTTCAGTCGGATCATATACCCCCTCCCCCCCTCTTTGTCTCATAGATGTTCTTGAGAAAAAATCAATTTGTTTAACCATTTTATGAAAAATCATTTTCCTTGCCTTGAACATCGTTTGTTTCCCAGAAGTTTCAAGTTAGGTATTTTTGCGCGAATTTGTACGGGTTTCTTCGCTGAATTGGAGGAATGAATGATTTTTAGGGGAAAATTAATAACAAAATTGTTTTTTTATAATTTTCCTCCCTTATATTTATTGGGTTTTAACTTCTGCGGTTGCTTTCTTTTAATATTTTTTCCTAAAACTCTAATTTATCTTAATTGGCCCAATTAAAGTCATAAAATTGTTTCTTTAAATATTCTTTTTTTAAGGAGGAGGTGGGGAGGATATTTAGCATACTAGGCTTTTAGGGCGCTTCACGCCCGCTTACTATAACAAGTTTTAGATTTTAACTGTTGCTCTGAAAGTTGGTCATACGTCAATTTTTTCCAATTTTGATGTTCCGTAAACCTTCCCTGGTGGTTATGTGAGGTCTCACACAAAATTTGGGCCGTTCGATTCAGCCGTTTTAACGCTTACCGGTTACAATCAAATAGACAGATAAATAGAAAAGATAAGATGAGTTTTGAGAAATGAATCTCCCCTGAATATCAATTTCCTTGAATCCAGGCAGATTATTGCAATCCGTCAGCGTTCATGGAGCACAGGGGTGCAAGGACGAGGAAGTAAATAGAAGATAAGGTTAGTCAAATATTTGGTGGACAATTTTTTTAAAGCAGAAAAAGTACATAAAGTATTTAAGCATCAAAGTTTGTTTTTTTAATTGACGCTTTCCGCTTTCTTTCAGAGCTACTAATAGATTTCTAGACAAACAAGCAAAAAAATAATTTAGATTTTATCTCTGTTTTAGAAAAATAAACGACAAATCTTAATACTTAGTTTCTCAAATGATGGTTATGAAGTTTTGAGTACGTTAAATCTGTTTTTGTACTTCAATTAATTAAAAGATAATTGATAGATTCCTAAATTTTTAATTGAAACGCGTAAAATAGCGAAGATTGTCAAATACTAATTATTCGAGTAAATATTCATTTAAATTTAGTTTAGGGAGAGAGAGAGAGAAAAAAGAAAAGAATAAAAACTACAGACGTAATCAGAAAGACCCGGAATAAATTTTACAATTAATCAGACGACTTTGTATAAATTGAAATGATTACAATAAAATAAAAAAAATAAAAAAGAGAAAAGAAGAAATAAAAAAAAAATAAAAAAAGTACATAAAGAAACTTATTAGATTAGAGTGTCAAATAGATTTTTGTTTTTTGATATTTTCTTTATTTTTAGTTCGGCTTAAAATGAATCCTAGAGTCAGAATGAGTTTACAGATCACAAATCTACTATAACCTACTTTAAACCTACTCCAAACCTACTCCAAACCTCCTCCAAACCTACTCCGAACCTACACCAAGTTAATCCATGGAAAATCACAGATCACAGTCCTTCTCAGATTCCAGTTTGAACTTTAATCCGGACTTAAGTTCAGACTCCAAGATATACTCTTAACTACCTAAAGCTAAAAGCTTAGCTTCGGGTTTCAGAGCCGACTTCTTAATTTAACTTGCTTAAAATTCAAAATATTGAAATTAAATTTAGTCTCAATTGTCAGTAAAGAATAAGATCAAGCTAAATACTAACTTTTCCTAATTATAACGTTTTTAGCTGAGATCTAACTGGACATCTCTTTAGTTCAGTTCTGATGATCAATAGACGAATTCTGACTGAAAGTTTATGATGAACCGAAGTTTTTTGCCTAAGTTTCCTAAATATACAGAGTCTGAACTTAAGTTTAGATTTAAATATCTTTGAAAAAGTTTAGCAGTTTAAATTCCAGACTCTTAAACATTTCTTCTCAAATGAACACTTTTTATAAACTTCCAATTTGTAGAGTTAGCCGAAAAATCAAATTTAGTATAGTGATCATTCGCTAAAATTCGTCCAAACTGTTAAACCCTTTTTAAAGGTTTACCTAAACTAATCCTATAAAATTACAACACGTTGATTTAAAGAGATTGTTCGAATATTAGAATGAACACGCATAATACATTTTTCAATAAATTCTCCTAGACCTTTAATATGGACTGGACTGTACAATTTTTATATCTGAGGTCTTAATTAATTTAAGAATTGAAATTTGATATTTTGTTTGTTCAATCAAACTTTTCACACCCTTTTTTCAAATATTTGACTCTCTCCCTTTTGTCAAATTTGTGAACAATCCCATTAATAATGTTTAATTCATAGTACCTTGAAATCACACATCAATATTGCTCCATATTGTCACCTCATGGTATTATTATTTACATTACTGACGAATCTTACTTATACAAAGTTAAACATAACATTTTTGTTCAGACCCCCGCCACTAGAAACATACAGGGTGTATCAAAAAAACTGTGGAATATGAAGACGACTTTTAATTTCATAAGTTTATTTTTAATCTAATGGTAAAACGATTATCTTTAGAACAAGATCAAGCCCAAATAAGATTGCTAAATTGTCGTCTTACTCCGCAGTTGTGTTGATCCCACTGAAACGTTTCCAGCTTTTAAAATTTAAATCTTTATTCATTGAATTGATTATAGAAAGCTTTCATACGAACGTTCTCTTATTGGTTGAATTCGTTCGTTATTCTACTTTATTTTGGGAGGTAGAATATAACCTGTATTGGTACTCCGTTGCATTTTATAATTATGTTTTTTGGCGCCAAAAGCGGCCATCTTGTTTGTACTGTACGATATAACCGCCATATTGAGTTTAATAATTCATGTAAAGCTACTAGTCAGTCGTCATCCAGTTACATTAATAAATTCTGTTATTTCCAAGGGGGGACTGCCCCCTTTAAATTTGCAATAATTTATTTAATCCGTAGAGTTTGTGATAGCGCCCTTGTTTTTAAGATTATGTTAAATAAAGATCTACGGCTAGAAAGATTACAGCAATTTTTCTGTTTTATCGTTGTACACTGTACAATGTACAGTTTTTATTTTAACCCTCCCTGGCCTAGAATTAATAGTTCAGTGCTTAATTTGAAATTTGGACATGTAAAAGGATTTATTCTAAACCTCAAGCTAACTCCACAGGCACTGTTCAGTTCAGTTTTCCAGCTTAAGTAAAGTTGTTGAAAATGGTCATAAGCTCAGTTACTTAAACTTTAGGTTCAGGGTAATTTAACATTTATTTATCCCGTTTTGTCACATCCAGTATTTAAAATATCGTTTTAAACTAAGTTTGATCATTTATCCTAAAAACTTTTTCTCATCAAACTTGTAGATTGCATCAGGCATGAATTCCTTTTTTTAGTTTAAAGTTTAGACATTTTGTTAATCCTTTCAAAGGTTTATTTTGATACAAAATTTTTCACTAATTTGTCCTATTTTATGTATATTTTTTTTAACATGAATTGTTATGTATCGCTGAGATTTTGTGTATTTAAAATGATAATATTAGTAATAAAATTATGTTAAACTAGGTTTTTTCGTCTTTTCACTTAAAAGGAAAACTACAGTTGCAGTATAAGGGTGATTGATTTTTGACTTTTTTAGACATTAGCTGACAGCCCACCAGAGGTTGCTGTGTTTTTTTCTTAATAAAAATATTGCAATAAAAAAATTAAAAAAATTTAAAATCGTCCATACATATAGACGATTGGATATCTGAGAAATCTCCGTAGGGCCCCAAAAAAATATTTTACCCTTATTTCGCTTTAACTTCTTTAATTTTTAATATTTTCTAAAGAAATATTCTGATTTGAATTTAGCATGAAATTCCAAGAAAATTATATAAAACGCGAAATTTGGGCCTCACGTTAATTTCTCCGAAATTAAATCGTCAATTTGCAACCGTAGGGACAATTTTGAACATTCTTTTTGATGGTAATATTTTTGAATACGCAGCAACACCTGTTGGACGGTTGGCTTAATTCCAATATTGGTCAACCTTCACCTACACTACAGTGTTTTCAATTTGTTTAATATTTTTTTAGAACCATACAAACAGCTTTGTTGATTGAAACCAATTTTCTGAAAGTTGAATTTACATTATCTTGTAAATCATCTACTTCAGAAGAGGGGGGGGGGGTCCAAGAAGAGAGCCCTTCATTTTTGAGTGTTAAGCTAAGATTAGNGGGGGGGAAGGAACGTAACTAAATTTTCACACTCACAGACATTATTGTAAATCGCCCTTGATTTTTGTATGTTTTATTTTATTATATGTCCTTGTCAACGAGGGGAGTAAGGCCAATCACAACTATTTCTTGTCCGAGCCACCTAGAAATACTCATCCTTTCAATATAATTTTTTTTAAGTGTCTAATCCTCCTAGATAAAACTATTTTTAAAGAGTTGGCCCACGTTAGAGCATAAATGAAATATCGAATTTTTGTAATTCATAAAAAAAGTTTCAATTAAATTAAAGTTTTCAAGTTTAATGACTTTAAAAATGTAAAACTTTTTTACGCGCATTTTCAGATATTCCGCAAATAATTCCGAGTTTATAGAACTTAAATCTTTTTTGTTAACTATAGTGAAAACCATAGAATTTTTCCGGGTGGTTTCATGGGGAAAATTATAGGCAGAGGTATGCCGAATATTTTGCTATTTATTTTATATCACGAAGGTAGGCTATTACGGAGGCAGAATTGAGATTTAAGTTTTACCTAAATAAAGCTCAACATCATTTTCCATGGGTTTGAAGATTCCAACATGATAAACAATCATTGCAATACTTTAGTCCATCCATATTTTATGCCCTAACGTGGCCAGATTTTTAAAAAATAGTTTTATCTTCGAGAATTGGAAACTTTTAACACAAAATAATCGAAGGACGAGGATTCCGAAGTGGCTCGGAAGAGAAAATGAGGAGAATATGGCTCGGAAGAGAAATTGTTGTCGCTTCCCTTCCTCCCCTCCGTCACCTAAAGCCGAAACTTAAGACATTTTAACCATGGTTAAATTTGATTCTAACCATGCTATGAATGAATGAAGAGGACAGGATTTTCTAACCATGATTAATTTTGGCAGCGGCCAATCTGTGTTGCTCGCGAATAGGGTTTCCATTCGCAAAACTTTTGCGCAATTTTTGCGGAACGAAACGCAAAATTTTTCTTTCGTTGCGCATCAGTTTTGCTCGAAAAAACAGCAATTTGCGCAATCATTCTTAAAAGTCATTTCGCGCAAAATTGTCCTTTACGGCTTTTTCGCAACACGAGTTTTGCGCAATTCCGCAATTTTGTTACAATCATATGCAAATTCAGCAAATTAAACTATAATTTTTTTTTGGCGTTTTGCGCAAACATTACTAGCTCGATATATAATCAACAAATATCTCTAAACCATAGCAAAGACTAAATATGAAAAAAGGTTCTTTAATATAAATAAAAAACTTAAAAGTTCAATTTTTATTTGTTGTACATTCAATTTGTGATATAAGTGATATTAGTATTAAACATAGATAAATAAATAAACACAGATAGCTTATGTATACGCAAAATCACCAAGAATTGTACAGTCCGCGAACTCATACTTCTAGGGGTTAAAGTGTAATTCAATGATAAGCGGGGTGATTTGGTGTTTTAATGGATTTCATAGAACAAGTGTAAAATAACTCCGGGAATGGAACTATTTGAACAACAATATTTCACTGAAGAAGGACATGAGAAGGACTATACTAACTTAAATTTCTCTCTACAGAACTCATGTACACCGTAAGTACTCATGACATAAGAACTGTCAATGTTCACAACCAACCTAGTTAATCTATATAATAGGAATATCTTTAAAACATCTCTGTACATTTATATCTTTCAAGATGAAAAATGTCGTCTTATGCGCAATCTATCTTTATCTATGGTATTAAATTAGTATTAAAATAAATGCATCAAATTAGTATTGAAATTAGTATTACTTGGGAAATAAACTGTAAATTCCAGCATCAAAAAGTAAAAGAGGACTAAAAGTTAAGAATTCTCAATTTAGCCTTGTCCTTCTTTTCAAACCTGGCAACCCAAAAGTCTGGACAGTTTTAGCTTTGGCCACGCCTACTTCTTTAAAGTTGATTCTTCAGGCATTGGTTACTTTCTTGCATATTTTATATGGGATTAAAAAGATTTCGGAAAGGAACTGAGTTTTTGTCACAAACTAAAATTGTCTAGTCCCTATATCTTTACAATCTGATGATGTAAACCCTTGATATTTCAAACTTAGATTATTTGGTCTAACAGAATTCTTAGTTTGAAATATAAAAGGTCTACGACATTGGGTAGCAAAGATATAAAGATTAGAAAAGTAGAGTTTGTGACAAAAACTCAGTTTCTTTAAGAATAAAATTCATACTTGATCAGGCAATGTTTTTAAGGGTACCGTTGTGAATTGTCATCTTTGCATTTAGGGTCACTTGAAATTGATTTAATAGGATTTAAATATTGCCAAGTTTCTCAGTCTCTTAATTTCTATTTGAATAATTTAAACTTTTTAAAATAAAGTAACCAATTGAGAGTAGTTTAAGCATACTTTTTTGTTAATCATTTTTTTGTATGTAATAGTTGAATAAATCTTCCGTTGTTTAATTCTGTGCATAAAATTTCAAATTTCGTCAATTTGCTCTGAAAGTTACGGTTTGCGTAATATTTTCGGTTTTGCGCAAATCGCGCAAAAAAATTGCTTAAAACTATTTTAGTTTCATACGAAAAAATTCGCAAAAAAATATTTCCGGTTTTGCGCAATTTGCGTAGTAAAAATTGCGCAAAATCGCGCAAAACTCATTGTGTTTCATGCGCAAAAATTGCGCAAAAGTTCGCAAAAAAAATATTTGCGCGAAAATAGCGCAAATTTTGCGCAAAAAATATAGCCATTTCGCGGAAACCCTACTCGCGAATGCCGCAATGCATTTCAAAACAGAGAGAGATTTAAGATTTAAAGAGTTAATTGAATAAAAAGGGTAATTTAGTTTTGTAATGTCATTCATAGTAAAAAACAAACAATTTTTCATCTTATGATAGCCAAACCAAACCATCTACTTTATCTACGGTAGAAATTTAACCATGGTAAAACGAATCTCTTAAGTTTCGGGTTTTGTAGATATAGAATACTAAATTTCATTAATGGTTTACATCTTTAGAATCTTTCAGAAAGAAAAAAAATAGTTTTTTCAGATTTTAGAGTTTATTGTAAACATTTCAAAATAATCCAGAAGAAAACAGAATTATCAATATTAATGGCGGCTTTATTCACTGCACCCGAATTTGTTGCCATTCTTTCCATATTGGAACTTGATGCCATTTTCTCCATACTCAGCGTTTTATTTCTTAACTCCTGACATCTGAAAGTAGAAAACTAAGTAACGACTCATCAAACGAAGGTTGTTTTTTAAGGGAATAGATACTCTGGAATTGTCGTCTTCATAGTAATTTAATTCATTCATAATTATTGCTGCAGTATTCCAGTTTAAACGTCCAATTGTGAAAAAGCCTGGTCTTGAGATTTTCAAAACGTGGTTTACCATTTTTTATCCTCTGAATAGAATTAGAGATATTGCAAAATTTTTGCAAATTTCAAATTATTCAATAAACCAATCGTCAATCTTTAGAACACAAGACCCCTTTATGAAAAACCTTAAGACATACTTGTTTTTACATTTTCTTTGCCAGGCATAAAATATCAGATATCAAAGACGACTTTTAAGTTGTCTATGAACTCCCATGTATAAAATCATATATAATTCAGATGTGCAATATTTTGTATTTATATACAGAAACAATAAGAAAGCAAAGAATAGATGACGACATAATAGCAATGTTGTTACAAAGCATTTACAGTTTTTCTTGTCAATTATTAGATCACTCGTTTAGTGAAGTGGGTCTAGCTGTTTACATGCCCATTGGACTATTTAAAGCTAAAACTTGATTTTAAAAGTAGTCTTCCTGTTTCAGAATTTTCTGGTTCACTATAGGAGTTAGATAGTTGTTACTTACTCTGCTAGTTGAGGATTTCTCCTACACTGATCTTGATGACGGTCATTCTGACCTGAAAAATATTATCAATTTTTGTTGTCTTAAACTTTAAAGAAAACTATAAAAATTTAGTTTTTTAAAAATTTCAGAAGAGAAAAAGTGTGACTGAAACATAAACCTGATGAAGATTTAGACCCTCTTTTACGGTCAGCTGCTTTTCCGCCAGATTTTCCGCCAGATTTTCCACCAGATTTCCCACCAGATTTTCCTCCAGGTTTACCGCCAGATTTCCCTCCAGGCTTTCCGCCACGTTTTCCGGACGGTGCCGATCCGCCTTGTTTATGGGCAGTTGGTTTTCCGGCAGAACGGACACCAGCTAAAAAATGATCAGCGTTTATATCTCTCAATGATGAAAACTTTGTGTTTAGGTTTGATTCTTCGATGCTTTTATTCAGCAGAAACAAATACACATGTAAACAAAGAGAAGCTGGGAAAATAACCTTTGGTTTTGAATTATATTATTGAAAAAGAAAGTCATAAAGGGTGTCCCAATAAACATGGGAATTCAGTGACGAATTCGATATCGTCTTTTTAAATAATTTTTTGATTTAGTGTAGTGATACCTACTGAGAAAGCTGTAAGAGTTTCGTCTGCTATGTTCACATTTTGTTTGTTTATGTTTTGGCTGCATACGGTTGTGCTTCGTAATACAAGAAAATTGCAGTATACAAACAGAGTAAACTTGTCCGTCTTCACTGTTTCTCTTGCTGAGACATTATATACACATCTTTATAACCATTTACCCTTTTCATAAAATAAATTCTAGCAGACATAATAATATTATGGCTTTTGAAATTATGTATTACAATGCAAATTCATAACAAAGACGATATCCAATTCGTCACTGAATTCCCATGTTTATTGGGACACCCTGTATAAAACATTGACGACCCTGTATAAGAAAAGTTTACTTTGTTCTAATGTTAATTCCACAGATACAGATAGCTTATGTACGTAAATAAGACCATGTATAGATGCAATTACAAGTTACCCTTCATTTATTTACATGTCCAACTTTCAACGGTACCCATACAAGACAGTTGTCTGAATAAGAGAACACCGGGGATATCAATTGTTTTCTTTCAAAAAATTAACTTTTTTAACTGTTGGTGTTGAACAAGTATTAAGCAATTAAAGGTTTAATGGTAATAATAAATAATATTTTTTGTCAAATTTGTCAAATTATTAGTGTTATTCATTACTGTAATTTTAAGTTCATTTCGTATCAACACTAATATTGAAGAAATTATGTTGTATTAAAAAAGCAGTAATTTGCCGCCGAGGAAAGAAGATGAAACCTCCGGCTATCTCCTTGTTGTATTGGGTGGGGTCCCTTGAAGTTACATATACGACCCCTTTAATAATATTTCACTTCATTAATTTTTCTATTGAAGATTATAAATTAATAGCTGAAAGGCGTTGTGCGTGGAATTTAATGGGTTCCCTCAAAAAATTTCAGTCCATTTGGTCTAGCCGTTTGGCCGGCTATAGGGAACATATATATGAATGTCTTGTTTTATTATATAGATGAGAGCACCATGCACATTTTTAAGAACTTGAGGGGGGGGGGAGGCCTTTCCTTGGGTTTTAGGTAGGTTGGTTGGTTGGATCTTTCACTTAGTAAAACGTTTAACTGTTTGTTGTTTCTTTTGTTGGAGAGTACGGATAAATTTGAAGAGACTTGCTTTGGTTTGGAGTTTCTCCGAGAGGGGTTTCGGTAAAGACGACAATTACGGGAGAGGGGGGTTAGAAGTTGTATTTATGGTCAACAACAAGACAACCTATCTTTTTAAGTTTTTTCAAATTACAAGTTTGCAAGAGAAGTTGTTAATTGACAGCTTCTCTTTACCTCCATGTTTATGTGTATTCAAGCTGTTTGAAAGCTTGGTAGAAATCCAAAATTGAAATCGAAAGACGTCTTCATTGTATTGATATATACGAGGATAAATGTAAATGTTTGTTTCTATATCAGCTACAGCTTACCGAAAAGGGCATTTATTTTTAATAATTATTTACTTGCAAAACAAAAGGAAATGGAATAAAAAGTATTTTAAAATGATATTTACCCCTCACTGATATTACAGGTTTTATAACAATTCCATCAGTTCTGAAAAAAAAGTTAAATAATTGCTGACGTAACTTTTCCGATTTACGCAGGCAACATCCTTCAAACCTTTATCTCAGCAAAAATTATTAAGTTTTGTTTCTTGTTTTACAAAGTTTTTAAAGGTATTCTCCATGTATAGAGTTTTCCAGGTCCGATTCAAAACAGTACCATGTAAACAAAGAGAATAGAATACATATTTGTTGTCGCTAAGGAACAAGATTCTGACGATGAACAGATAGACAAGGAATAACCCTCAAATCAAAATCGATAATGCAGAAAACTCTTTATTTCCTAAAAAAAAATGAAATGAATAATGTAATTAATATTAAAAGAAAACCAAATTATGAAATAGGCTGGTTTCATAATTGACCAATGATCATTTCACATAGACTCTATGGCCTATGCCTTTCACTTTCCAAACGATGATTTCTCGTTATAACTATAAATCAAATTATGTTTTTATTTACCTAATTCATTATAGAGTTTATTTAACCGCTTTAAAAAATTTGAAATTGAAATGGATAGTCTAGGGAACATACTGTATTAATGTACTCTACTGAATATAATTTGTGATTTGTACACTTAGAACTCCCTTTCAGGCTGAAAGAGACTGCCAAAATTCATATATATTCTATACTCTTTGCCTGTAAATAAAATCTTAAAGATGCACTTTTTGTATCTGGACATGGTTTCTTTATCCAAGTTACATATGGGGATCATGAATACTAATTGTATGCATGTTGTTACATTAACAGAAAGTGAAGAATACGACATTTGATGAATTCTTTCGATGTATGGATGTTATTGTGAATTGACATCACTTGGAATTACGTAAAAAGTGATTTTACATTGAGAACAATGAATTTATTGGATCGAGAAAGAAATATTGGACGGTAAATAATTTTTGAATTCTAAAACATTATAATAACAATATTTTCATATGAATAAAGGTACCTGGCGTAAAATATTAAAACTATGCCTGCTGTCAGCAGGAAGTTAATTTTTACAATTGAATTCATTTAAATGCATTGTTTTTATTGAAACCTTACACTGCACTTCGCAAACTGATTTCAAGAATGTTTTTTTATCAAATTAAAAAAATTTCGTAATTCGTCTCTGTTCTAACGTTAAAGTTCCAAGGTTCGAACCTTGATTTAGATCCCAATGACAGCTTATTATATTTGTTCCAGAATTATTTAAACCACGATCGAAATTAGAGGTCTGAACTTTTAATTGAGATAGCGATAATTTTCAACGGCTGAATTCTATATTATTAATACAGTAAATCGCAGATATATGAATACATAGCTAGAGTTTTTTATTATGTCGTATTACATATTTAAGATCAAATGCCACGGTCACCACGGAAAAATATCAATATCAATTGCATTCATATTTCAGTGGCCGAATTTAAAGAATTTGAGCGGCGGTTTAAATTTAAGCCTCGGTTTAAATATGGTTGGTTCCACTTAAAATTGTATCAAATGTTTCAAGATTTAAGCCGGCGCTAAATTTAAACCGGGTTTTGGCGGATTTTGGCGGATTTAAACCGCGGCTCAAATTCTTTAAATTCTATCTCTGGGCTATTAATTTACCTTGAATTAAAAAAAGAAGTTTCTTTATAATTATCAAAAAAACTTATGACGGTCTATGTATTCATATATCTGGGATTCACTTTTAACTTGATTTAAAATTCAAAAAATTATTTTCGTAAATAATTGTTAAAGCTTTTGATGTATTTAAATTGTTGAGAGAGAGTTGTTTTACAGATTATTTTTTTGTAAGACGACATTTAAAAGAATTTTCCTAATTGTGTTCCCCTTGCACATTAATCGTAAATGCAAAAGTGTTTGAAAAATTTAAATCATTAAACAATTTTTTTCAATGCAAATTTTTTGTTGTTTCCGTTTTGTGGTGTCAAAATTACAGTTTTAGATTTGCAAAATATTGTACCGATTTTATCAATTGAAACGAAAATGTGAAGTTATGTAAAACCAAAAGTTGAGCACATTATATTCCAGGCATTTTTGATCTAAATTTACAAAATATTCCATAAAGTTTTAGAATTAAAGTCCACAATTGAAAAGCGGAAAACAAAATAATATCCAAATACGTCACAATGGGGGTAACAAAAGATTTGCAATAATAATGCAAATTCAAAAAATCATATTAAATGAAAAAGTCTGAAAAAATGAGGTGCGTTTGTTTATCTTTATAAAATGGGAATTTAGTATCTAAGTATACGGAAGTAATGAAACAAAAGATCTAGTTCAACCACTTCTCGCTATTCATTAAATCCGGTCCCATGGATTACTTCACGAAGTAAAAGATTCTTAAAATTTGAATTTGCAAAAGAAAATTTACAATGTAAATTAAAATTATAATTTATGCCATCAACGTTTATTGTAGATTTTTTTTTACATTTTATCTAATAATTTGAAAAAACCAATTCTCAAACCGTATTCACCCAAATAGACTATTTTGAAAGTCGACTTTGCGCGCAAGCTCAGTAATAATACATCGTAGAATCGTTTGATATCTCTCAAACGAATCCTAAAGAATTTGTCCACAACACTACATACTCAGCTCAACATACATACATAACCGGTCACTCCCTCTACAAATAAGTATAAAGTGTATTTTAAATCATATAAATTATAAATATCACATTTTTTCCTTTTACAAATCAGAAATATGCAGAACAAAATAAAGCCAAAATGAGAATCAATCAATCAATCAATAAGACTTTTAGGAACGTCCTATGACAACATCAACATCTAACGATGACTTATACAAATCTGAGATTTAAATAAGAGCAATCACTGTTAGCCAGATCTCACAGATAGATAGTTCGAACGATCTTCAATCAATTTCTAAAAGTCGAACACAACGTTAGTATTTCTTCTGGTGTGTGAAGAAAGGATATTATTGTAAAAAATTAACAGTTGTTTACATAATTTCGTATTTTCCAGGGGGGGGGCAGGCCCCCCCCTGGAACTTCCAGGGGGGGCAAGAGGACTACTGCCCCCCCTGTGTACGCCACTGGTTGTATACATATGTTGGTAGGCGATTATATCAATACATTGAAGACGACTCTTTGATTTGATTGCTAACAAGTAGGGTTTCCAGGCAAAAATTTTCTTACGTTTTTGCGCATTTTTTTAACACACGTTTATCATAAAAAATTTTATTACAGAAAGGAACCAAAATTTTAACAGTGTCTAAACTATGAATATTATAATAATTTGTAACTACATATTTTTGATTGATAAAATACTGCTATGTATGTTTTTTTCCTGAAACTAATTCACCTAATACTGTCCAAACTCCAAATATCAAAATCCTTTATATTTATGCACTATACCTTGGTTATCAATAAATAGGGATAATCTATATGACATGCAACAAATAGTACTTAATTTTGTATTTATGCGCAATACTGCAGCACAAAAATTCCAAATTCATGGGCGTTGCACAATTACATGCAAAAATGATCTGTATTTATACGCAATATCGAGAAAAAATTATGACTTAAATTTTGCATTCATGCGAAATTTCGTGCAAAACTGGTTTCGTATTGATACGAAAATGATGCGAAATTTCGTGCAAAAAAATCATTTAGTGCAAAACCACGAAACTGTTGCGCAAGAGAATCAACTACTAACAACCTTTTAAAATTGACAACGTCTTCATTGTATTGATATAATCACCTACCACTGTACATACCAAACGTTTTTGTATTCAAGATTAAAGTGTTAATCTAAATGTGTATATTTTAGTAGATATAAATATCTTTAAAAATGTAAGTATTCAGTATTTAATTTCTTTAATTTCTTGGTATCTTAATTGGTGATCAGTCTTATCAAGTCTTAATGGGTCAAATTAATCAATCAAGACGGTGGCCAAGTATTCACGATGTTTCTTTACTATACTAGATTTTTTATAATTAATTTTCTAGTTTTTTTCAAATTTTTTCTTACTTTGCTTGGTTGCACATCTTGCAAAATCAGTCTCCCGGCATCAATTCTGCGTGCAGAAATGTTTTTTATGTAGAATTTAAGCAGGCCTTTAAAAACATTTTTTACAACTTTTACCTTTAAAGGATTTTCAAGAGATGTTTAACAAATAATAATGTTTTATGTCGCAATTTTTTTTCAGGGGGATAGTTATTGAGAAATAATATAGATAAATAAAAGTAGTTTTTTCTTTTTATTTAGAGTTTTAAAAAGGAGATTAGATATTTTTCGATTTGTTATATTTTAAGAAAATTTTAGAAAATGAATGGAAAATTTAGCGTTTTTAAATTCTTAGCCATAAAAATAAATTGCTTTAAACTTTCATTCGGATCAACTATTTTTGCAGTGATTTAAAAGATTCATCCAGAAAAAATAATTTAAAAATTAATACTGAATGATTATGTGTAAAACAAATTTTTATGGTTTATAAGTGTATAATTCTGATATCTCCTATATGTTTATATTTATCTGCAGAACAAATGCAAAAGTGGAAAATTCACAATAGAAAATAATCAGTTTTCAAAGTTATAAAAATTGATATCTTATAATTTATACTTTTATAAATCTTTGCATGGAGGGTCACTTGAAATTACACGTACACCCATTTTTAAGAAAAGATATTCACACTGTACAGTATTATATAATTCCTCTTTGTATCGATATGTTATCCTTTGTTTTACAATCCCCCTCCCCCCCTCATCTCCCCCCCCTCATCTCTTTAACACAAACCTATTTGAATACCTTTAAATACCAACTTAAGGGCTAGGGGCATAAATAATCTTTAGCAAAGAGCGGGAAACATAAATCAAGTTATTTTTCCTTCTTTCGATTCATGAGATTTTTTTTGACGATGTAACGTTTACAGTAACTTATAAAGATTTTGTTTTACCCCCCCCCTTCCTTTTTAGTATTTATGGCGCGTGGCGCCCCTGATGTTGAATATTTGTCGGCTGTTATTCATTGTGTCCTCACACAATTTATAGTTGTGTTACTTTTATTTCACCTTTTAGTTTGTAGTTATAAAACAGCATTTTAAAGTTAAGATATTTAGCCAAAAATAATTATTATTTCGGCCACCACCTTTAATGAAAAAAGTTAAAGGGACTGTAAGCGTAATTTCTAGTGACCCACCATACAAAGGTACCCTTGAAAGCTTTTTCTGATCAAGTGTGAATTAGATATCAATGTTTTTATTTCTTTAAACTGAAAACTTTAAAACGATGGATATCAAGAAGTATAAATTTCAACCAATCAGCGTATCATGTTAAGATGTACTTTTTAACTTTTGGAAAACTGTTTTTTTTTCTGGTGTTAATTGTGTCATATCAATTAAACTAAACATCAATTAAATAAATAATAAAGACTAACGTTTAAAATGATGACAGTCCTAAAATGTGATAAAATATTTTTTGATATGTTCATATTAACATGATTAATTTTATATTTGCTTAAATGCTCTAAAGGGCGGCTTGTGAACAGCTGACTTTAGTTCAATTGGATATTAGTTCAATCGATATAGCATTAAGTATCTGTAATTGTTATCAAACGTAACTTTTAAACAATAGGGATATCCAAAAATGAGGATTAAGAATAAAATCAAAAGTGTGTACAATACTCAGATTAAGCAATCAGGATTAAGGATATCTCATTCTAAAGCTTTCAGCTCTTTTTATTTTCATTTGCAATTTTACTGCAAAAGTTACATGCCCATTCCATTTCAACACTGGCAATGGTATCTTTGGATGGAGCTGGCCACATAAAATTAATCTGACAGTAAAATAATACTTTCGTAAGATTGTGAGACATTAACCACAAAACTGTATCATTCTATGTTCAACCTCAGAATTATAATAATTAATATTTCTTGAATTCTACGACAGTATACACTGAATAGACGCAGAATGAAGTTGTCAGAGAAAATCAAAAAAGCACTACAGCCGATATCTCTTTATGCTTTAATGAATCTAGGTGTACTACGTTGTGTTAACCAGAAGATAATGGAATAGGAAGACGACATTATAGCAAATTTACAGAAATTATATTCGATGTTGTTACAAGGCAAAAAGGTTTACTAGACCTTAGTAAATCACTTATTTAGATAAATGGGCCTGTTTACACTGCACAATTGTTGTGTATCTAAAAGTCGTCTTCCTATTTCAGAGTTTTCTATTTAACTCAATTTTTACTGTAGTTTTACATTACCGAATACATAGAATGATTTTATTTCAAAAAGAATTATTTGACATTTTTTTAAAATTAGGTAAATCATTAGATTTGCTTTCCTTCTCTAGAATTCTAGAGAGTTTTGTTACTTTTTATTTTTATTTTTTTCAAACACTGACCAGTCATTTGACCGTCCTCCACCTTTATACCATATAATACATCAGCATTCAGCAAATAATTTAGCAGATTTTGAAATTGAAAAGTGAAGAAGTTTATGTTTAGTGTAAGCTGTTTTTAAGTTAGGGAGAAAAAACTCAAGAGGGGGGCATGCACCCCCCCACCCCCGCCCACCATTCGTAATAAAGTTGAGTCTGTTATTTTTTTTGTTCTAGGAGCTGCTTGTCTGAATCCAGTTCTAAGTTATCAAGGGTTAAGTTTGGGTTTATCAGTATCAGACATTATACTTGTCAATGGACTGTCAACTTGTCTCTCCCTACCCTCCTCTCCAATCACTGGTAAATTGAAAGAAGCATACTTAAAGAAACAAAACCATAAAAAAGCTACCCAATTAGTGAAATTCTCACAATTCCTTTTGCAATCAGAAAGGTTTTTTTCTTGCAATGTAATCTTTTTAGTAATTCAGCATCAAATGAACAGTCTCAAGGATATGTGCTGAGATTTTAGCAAAATATTTGGGAAATTGATATTTCATAAATTTTTCTCAGCCGGCATGTTACCCTAAATGAAAAGAATCATTAGAAATCTAGAACAAGGAAATATAAATATACATAAATAGCAAAATCAAAAACTAGCCAATTTTGTTATTTTCCAAAAGCATTTGGTCTTTCTTGAAGTATTTAAACATCTCAATAGTATTTATTTGCTTATTCATCTTCATTTGCAAAAGATATGAAATTCTCTAATTCTTTTTCTGTGATGGTGGCAAACTAAAACAAATTGTTTTCCTTTTAAAGAAATATGGAATTATTACCCCACTCTTTTAATTTAAATACATCAAAGAATATCTTCTCAACAATGTTCCTGCAGAGGTCCAGAATGATCAAAACTTTTAAGCAAAAAGTGGTTGTTTAAAGGAATTTATTTATAATAAATCCAGCAAGTTTAAATAATATATCCTGGAACTAAATCTTGTAAAAGAGAGAGAACCCTGATCATGGATTTAAATTGATTAAAATTTGTTTAACCACGTCTTTGCTGTTCAACAACTTCTTGCTATTCATAAAGTATGATACCTGAGTCTAAAACTAAAGAATGCGCGAATTTTAAGTTCGAGGTTAAAAGTTCTGTAAAATAATGAATAGCTACTTAAATATTAAACTTTCTCAATTTTAAATTTGAATTTCCCGGGAAAATCTGAACCAATCAGAGAAAAGGATTTACGGAGAGTATTACATAACCATCGCTAATCAGCTGTTTCTTTCTTTAACAAGGTTTTCACTTTTAAATATATCGTTAAGTTGAATGCCGCTTTCTCAGCTGCAGCTGAATGATGATTGAATAATAGACAAATAGGGAAAATGCAGGATTTCAAGATAATTTAAACCTCTGTTTAAATTTTAACTCGTCGATTTCGGCGAGTTAAATATTTAACCACAGGATTAAATATTTAACCTCCGGGTTAAAGTTCAGGTTTAAATTAAGTCAGAAGTGGCATTTAACCATGAACTTAAAATTTAAGTCAAAACTTTTCGTTCTTTAGTTTTGGACTCTGATCACTTTTAAATTCATGCAAAATTTCATTGTATCGAATTTCTAAAAAAAATTCTATGGACGTAAAGTATAAGATCAACAATATATCAAAACTTTTTTTTCAAACAAATCAATTATTTTGCTTTTGAACATTTTTGACAGTTAATTACAAAAATTAGAGTATTTAAAATAGATACCAATTACTTAATGTTTTACACTTTACAGGTTATATCGGAGATAAAATTGGATACAAAAAGATGTTTGTTGTTTTAATGGGTCTCAGTGCGTCACAAGTTTTTACCTTGTACATACCAACAGTAAATACTGTACATAAATATCAGGAAAGAATTAATCTATATAATAAAACAAGACATTCCCTCTGGCTGGCCAAACGGCTGGACCAAATGGGCTGAAATTTGTTGAGAGGACCCATTGGTTTCCCAGGGTAACATAGGCCAAAAAAAATCATTTTTTTTCAAAATTTGATCTGAACAAATTCCACAGGCAATGCTGGGGACTTCAGCTAGTTATTTATAAAACAGTTTGGAAATTTTAAAAATTTTAGGAACTGAAATATTTCTAGATTGGAATAGACTCCATGGATGATATAGAGAGCTCAGCAAAAAAGGGATTGTTCAGAAATTTGAGTTAAAGAAAATACTCAGATCTTCTTATTTTTAAATTTTATCTGAAAATTAATCAAAATTCAAACAAAGGAATTGAGTTTTTGCCACAAACTCTGATTTTATAATCACTATATCTTTGGAACCAAATGTTGCAGACCTTAGATATTTCAAACTATGAATTTTGTTAGATCAAATAATCTGAGTTTGAAATATCAAAGGTTTACAACATCGGGTTCTAAAGATATTGAGGTTTAAATATTTGATTTTGTTCCAAAGACTCAATTCCTTTGGGTATTTGGGAACCCATTGGATCTAAGTGGAAGAAGTGGACGTACAAAATTTGCTAATGTTTAGGTCATGCATTAAAAAATTCTTTCTGAACAAAATTTGTCAAGATAAAATCATTTTCTGAATATGTTGATGGGAACTTCAGCTGTCAAGACACATTGAGTTTTACTATTCAGAAAATTATTTGCCCCAACAGCGAATATGATCTGGAAATGTATGTACAAGAAGACATCTTTGATAATATTACAAGAAAAGCATGCAATCAATATGGTTTAGATGTTTGTATTTATAACATTGATGAAGATGATTCCAACCTGATTTACTGCGAAGTTCTATTGAAAGATGAAATTAATGAAATTATATTTGGGAGCCGTGCAATAACATTGGGATTGTACTTAAGTTTGCGTATCCTTTTCAAGTACTCCCTGTTTCCTGGCTATAATATAGCTGACGCAATAGCAACAAAAATGGCAACAAGAATAAATGTTGAATGGGGGACTATTTGTTTTTTTGGAAGCCTTGCTAACATTATTTCTCCTATTGCAGTTGGTAAGTTTTTTTCTTCACAAATTATTTCAATGACAATGTCATAAAAAGCTAAACAAAAATGAGGTTTGATAATTTATTTTCAAATCAAGAAACATGATTTTTTTAACAAAATAATTCATTAGTTTTAAAATAAAAAATTATTTTTTTGTTAAAGAAAAAATTAATTGAACATTAATTGAAGTTGTTTACATATTTAGGCTATATGCTGGAATATGTTTCGTTTGATGTCCAACAGATTGACTGTGTTACAGGTAAAGTGTATTTATTGTTGTTATTCAGAGAATTTAAAAAAAGAACATGACATTCATCAAGGTACTAATGCAAGGAAAGTTATTTCAGAGGTGTACACATTTTTTGCACTGCAGTGTACTGTCTTTGGGCGGAAAAGTAAACACAAGAGGGATGTCAAAGCCTGACATGGAATCAATTTTCACAAAAATAATCAATGAAATATTCTTGTCATAGGAAACTATTATGTGAATTTTCAAAATTATCAAAATTGAATGCTTTTATCTTCCTCGGATACTGACGAACACTGATGCATCTATTCTTGTTTACAGATTCCGTCCAGAGAAAACTGGTTTAATATGTACGCAGAGTATACGCGACCGAAAATAACTTTCCTTGCATTAGTACCTTGACATTCTTTGCATTATTTCTTATCCTAAAACTGGCAACCTTAAACTTAAGTAGTGTATATGTTAGCAACATTACGTGGTTTGTAGGGTAAAATTTGAACCTGGAAAATAATTACCCCCTGGCCCCCATAGCGCAATTTTACAAAAGGGACTAGATTTAGTCATTGTGTTATAGGAGTGACTAAAGTAATAATAGAGACGGGCATAGTTTTTTTGAACAAACAAAATTTTTGAAAACAAACAAATTTTTTTGAAATTTTTTGAAAAAACGATTTTTAACGAAAGGTCGTCGTTAACGATCGTTAAAAAAACGACGAACTTTATCAAAACGGTCTTTTTTGGAAATTACATGCAACCTTATTGAATGTCGTCTTACATGAATGTCGTCTTACGTCATACTTTCTTAAAAACTACTCAATAATAAGTACAGATGCCCTTCAGGTTGGTTTCCTCTCTTCGTTAACGATTGTTAACGTAGGGGTCGTCGTTAAAGATCGTTAACGAAGATTCGTCGTTAACGACCGTTAACAAAGGGTCGTCGTTAACGATCATTAACAAAGGGTCGTCGTTGACGATCGTTAATGAAACGACGAGTTTTATAAAAAACGATAGTTTTGTTTTCGATTTTTCGTCGTCGTTATCATAACGAAACGACCGTTTTTCTGAAAAATGAAAACGTTATCCCTACTTACATGTCTATAACCTGTATTTTAAATTATTTTACTGCTTCTAGAGAGTCTGTGAACGTAGTTTCATAAAGAGTGGGATGTCTGATTTACAAATTTACCCATAAAACTGTTCTTTGATCAAGTATGAGTTATATATTAATGTTTATAATTTTGAAAAATGATTATTTTCAATTGTGGTTTCTCTGGAAAAGTGACTTGCATTTATAATGCAGGAAAACCATGGAAAAATTGTGAGATTTAACATTTAAACATGTTAGTATTAGTATTAGTAATAGTAATAGTAATAGTAATAGTAATAGTAATAGTAATGGCGCTAGTAAAACTACGGCGATATCTTCCACAATATTGCTTGGACAAAGGTTTCATTGGTACTTTTGTGAATCAAGCATGTCCCTCTCTGACGCCTGCAGTAACTTAAAAATTCAAAAGTTAAAACAAAATGAACAATAAAATCCTTTAACATACACTCTTTGATTGCACAGGGTTAGAAAAGAATGAGGAAGATTTTAAACTCCCGTTCTTTTTCTATGCCGGATTCATGGTGGCGGCCATGTTGTTTTGCGCATTCTTTATCGACGAGACTGAACTTGAACCGGAAAAGGAACTGGAATCAGAACCAGAAACAGAACTTGAACTTAAAACGGTAAAAGAAGAGATAAAGAAAACGAAATGGAGTACAGAACTAAATTGGTAAGTTAGACATTTTTAAGTTAATAATTTCTTACTTCGAATGTTATGTTCATGAAAATTGATAAGTATAAAATGGAATTAAGCCAAAAAAGTGTAGAATCTCCAATTTGTTGGTTCCACAGTACAGGTGTACTTCATACATTTGTACTTTATAACCTTTTGGGTCCTGGAACATCTTATTATAGAAACAAAATTATCTTGAAAATTATTTTATTTTCTCTAAATGAATTCTCTGACTAACAGTCATGCATTCCCGAGTTAATTTCAGTTAAAGCTTACTTAACATCCTAGTGTCCATTTCATCATAAACTATCTAATAGGAACTATTATAAGAATTGTACACTTTGAAATTAGGGTTTCCACTGGAATTCCGGGTTACGGTTTACGTACGGAAATGATCCGGAAATTTTTTCCATTTCCATTATGGAAAAGGTTCCGGAAAACCGGAATTCCGGAACGATTTTTTTTTTTCAAACTTTGTAAATATGAATTTAATTAAAATAAGAAAAATTCTTTAAGTTCCGGTTTACGGAATGGAAATTTTCCAGTTTACGTTACGTAAACCGTAAAAATTTCCGGTTTACGGAATGGAAACCGGAAATTTTTCCGGTTTACGAAATGGAAACTGGAAATTTTACGGTTTCCATTCCGTAAAACGGAAATTTTTCAATTTATACCGGAATTTTCCCGGAATTCCGGTTTACGCAACAAATTTCTGGATCATTCCATTTCCAAAAATGGAAACCCTATTTGAAATCCTTTCCAGGCTCAAATCCCTTTGAACAAATTCATAGCCTTATTTCACTTCTATTCTAATCTCTGTTCTGTGGTTATATTTCTTGAAAAAGGAAAAATAAATGCTTAGTTATTAAAATCATTTTGACATATAGACCAATTTTGAAAAATATGCAGCAAAACAAAAAATATATTTTTTTGTCATTGCTTTAGTAAATTATGCCTTTTTTAAGGATTTGGAGCTTGCCTGCCATTGGTTTCTATTGTTTCCTTCTTGTTTATGGTATAATACTTGGAGTTTTTGATGGTTTCTATGCTATTTATATTGCAGAAGATCTCAATATATCCAAGAGATGGGTTGGTAAGATTATGGAACTGAGCAGGGAACTTTAGAATGGATAACCTTTAATCCCAACTACTTAATCCGAATATCCACTGTGGAAACTTTTGATTTTAGTCCTTAATCCACTCTTTTTCTCTCTCTTTCGATATCTGTACATTATTTTCTTCAATGAGAGTGAAGGAATATAGTTGAAAATAAATTCTATCCCATGAGAGAAATCTGCAATTTCTAACAAATTAAGAATTTGTTTTCTTTCATTTTGTAAATTAATCGGTGAAAAAAATATTTAATAATACGTTTGAGATTCTTTTGTAACCAATTTTAACTAATGTATTAATAAATAAATAGGTGAGAAATTAAGTTAGGAAAACGAACCAATCTGGCATTCATAGAATCCAATTTGTTGATCTAGATATTTAATCTCAAGACTAACATAATCTCGAGATTATATTAGCCTTGAGATTAGCAAAAACAGAGGATTAAGCATTAATCCTGATATCCACCATTCTAAAGTTCCCAGCTCTGATATCTCTATTTTCCAATATTCCAATCACTATATCTTTGTGAACATTTTTATCATTAATTTGAAATATCAAAGGTCTCCTTCAGTTAGCAAAGATACGAGGATTGGAAAATCATAACTTTAGGGGAGTAATTAGTTTCCTTAATCAGTATGTCTATGTATCAAACATTTTGTTTGAGATGACATTTCATTATTTAGAAGATTTAGATGTTACAGTAGTACTTATTAAATGCAAAAACACCTTATTTTTAAATCTAAAAATTAAATAAATGAAAAATTTTTGTTTGTTTATTTTTATGAATGAGTATTTTTATGATTTTAAGAAAGGTTTTTTATTTTAGGAATCATATTTGCTGTGAGCGGAGCAACTAGTGCGCTGTTCACTCTTGTTGGCGGATTTCTTCAAAAATATGTAAACAAACAAAAATATTTTATAGCAATATTTTTAATTATTTTTTTTCTTTAGATGGGGAGTATGAATATCATAATTCTGTCGGTATTGATCATTTCCTCAAAAATTGTTATATTTGGTTTCAACAGGTAGGATAGAGATTTTAAGCAATTGTCGTCGTAATTTTACATGACGGTTTGGATAGGCCTTCTGAGGCGCCACAGGCTGCAATGGGAACCAAGCAATGCGGTTAGAATTTTCTATGGGCTTTTTAACGGTTATGTCCAGTCCTCTGAAAATGTAATATCTAGAGAGTATAATATTGGAGTAACAGAAGAGATTGATAGAACTGAAGTTCCCATAGAGTTATTGCTTTTGGCTATTGTGGAAATCGGAATTTTTCAGGTGGAATTTAGGCAGAATATATGTCTTTTTTTCTGGTGATTTTTTATGTTTATTTTTCCTGCAGACATATCTTACCACCTCCTCAAAACAGTGTTCAAGGAATCAAATGACTTAAAACTAATCTTTACAGATGATTACAATAATATAAAGATAGATTTTTTAAAGGTTTGCTATTTGTCAATATTAAAATAATTTAAAAATAATCAAAGTTGTGTCGATTTTTCAATAGTGTGATGTCCCATGTTTTTCTTTCCATTTTCAGTGGGTTGGAGTGGTGGGCTATGTACAGAAAATAGTTCCTGAAAACCGGTTTGCAACAGGACTTGGCCTGGCTGCATCATGTGCTTATGTAGCAGGTGTAAAGAGTTTTAAACTGTACATTATTGCTGTTTATATTAAAATAAATGTAAAAGTAACATTTAAACTTTGTAGTGGGGCATGTCTGATTCACAAGTGTACCATTTTACAAATTTGATTGATCAAGGACGATGGAATTTATCTTGTTTCTCCACAAAACACAGTGTAGTAATTGTTGATAACTCTGACTTGAAGTTGTTTTGTAATTCAGACATTAACAGAACTTGAAGAAAATATATATTTAATTTAAACTTTAGAAAACTGTGTTAGACATCAAATATTCAGGATTATAGAATTTTAACACCAGTGTGCACTCCAGTTTTTTCGGCAATTTAAAAACCACAGATTTCTTTGTTAAATTATGCTTATAAAGTCCATTTAATTGTATAGGAAAATAATAAACAAAACGAATAGGGCATGCAGAGTGCAGACACATCTAAAGCTAACAGAACGGTTTCTAGATAATGCGCCAAATACTTTAAGATTTGTGAAGTTTATCTTTTAGGGATTGCAGGGGGCAACTTTATCTCAATGACGGTGAATGCTCAGATTGGAACCCGCCGGATGTACAAAATATTTGGATTCATTGGCATTGCATGCACTGTTTTGTATTACGTCATATACCACGTGTTGATCAAGAAAGCAGAAGTGAAAACGACAAAAGAAGAAAGTATTGATAACATTGAGCTAAATCCAGTTGTTAATGCAAAGGAAACTGTGGGACTTTAATTATCTGTTGTTAATTTGTTTTGTTATTAAAAATTCACAAAAAAAAAATTTTAGTGCTGTAGTAATTATATTGTAATGATTGATTTACATGAATAAATTGTAAATAAAAGATTTGAAAAAGTCTAATTTTGAAAAACAATCATTGATAGAGTAGACAATTGCCTTGTTTGTGTTTTGTTAGAATACTATTAATGTAATAGTGTCAACTGTTGGAGAAAAAATTCACTGCCCTTTTTAAATTTTGATAAAAAAATTGAAATTAAAAAAAATTGCTGAAAAACTAATGTTGCAGTGATGGATCAAATCGCCTATACTGATCAGGTCAGGATTTTGTAGTAGCCAGCACAACCTTATGGAGGTCTAGTTGTCAACAAGTTTGGCTGTTCTTCAAATGGAGTTTTTAATGATGAACAAATCTCCATCTTCTTTCTTTATAAATGTCTCTATTTCTTCACTTCATCAAACTAAAAATTTTCCAATTTACTGTTTAGAAATTCACATTTATTAAATATTTAATTAAACCAGTATTTTTGTGTTCATTGCTTTATTTTCAACTCCTTCCGATCTCTTTAAGTTCAATCTCTAACTTCTTAAGACCGAAGTCCGATTCAAGGACTAAAAATGGTAATCTATCCCTCTATACAGTTCTGTGTTACTCTACAAACTAGATCATTAATATCTATAATTGTTCATCAATTGGGGGGAGGGGGGGGAGATTTTAAATAAAAGGGAAATGCTTTTTATAAAATTTTGAAATAAATGGTGTCAAGAAAATTTTCTTCTTGTTTTATCTTCGGGGAGGAACGCTTTGAAGATATGGGCAAGCTCATTTTTTGTCCCACCACACCTGATTGTCTATGTCTATAAATCTCAGAGGAGGTCAGGGCCCCCTAGGATGCCCAGGGGGGGGCAAGAGGACTACTTACCCCCCCTGTCTTTGTGCCTGACGCTAAAATTTATAAATATACAGTTTTAATCTCTGTTTGTCTGTTTGTTTGTTTGTTTTTCCGATCATAACTCAAGAACCCCTGGACCAATTTGCAAAAAACTTTGGTTGGGGAACTTGAGAGAACCACAGGAATGTTCTTTGAGATTCTAAATTGAATTAGTCGACTTTTAGAGGGGAAAATAACTAAAAAATTCCCAAGCTAGAAAAAATATATCTATTATGTATATATAAGCAAAGAGCTTTATTGTATAGATTTCAATTAGATAAATTATAAATATATTGTTATTTCCCATTAGATTACTTCACAAACTTGTAAAGAAAGAGAAATAAAAAAATTCTTCAAGGCCAGTCCTAATCAGGTTATATTGTGATATCAAGTACAAAATTATATCAAAACTAAATCATTTTCTACATTAATGCTAGTTTTATGATTTTCCTAACATAAAATGATTATTGCTTTGAATGCTCCTGTTATTATGTTGATTTGACCCTCCTAAAAAAACCTTGGAAATTGTAAAGTGAGATTTGCATTAAAAATATTTTAAAGTATACTTTTTACAGAAACATTGGATGACTATTACTATTCCTCATTATTTCTGTAAAATATATTTAAAAGTTTGATAGTTAAATGAATACATTTTGATGAAATTCCACTCGGAAAGACAAACACTATATTTGATGTGGCTTCAAATTGAAACATCTTTTAAAGAAAACGTAGTCTATGAATACAATGTCAAATTTTATTGCTTGAATTTAATTTTTATTTCACAATATTATTTCTACAGACTAATTGATCTAAAAGTTAGAAAGTAAAGTCATACAATACTTTTGCAAAATTTATATGTTTGATGAAATATTATAGATAATCTTACAACATGCTTCTAGTTTAAGGCATTAACCACAAAATGTATCATTCTAGTATTTATTATAATGATTTGTTTTTCTTTAATAACTTTAAGACAGTATACAGACACACTGATTATAGGGCTGGGCAAAATTCCGTTAATGGAATGGAGGTTTTCAAAAATTAACAGAAGAGTCCATTAATGAGTGGCAGAAACCGTTCATTTTTAAATTGTTAACAAAACGGATTAGCCATTTTTGAAAAAAAATTAACGGTTAAAAACGTTAAAAAGTTAAAAACAGTAAAAAGTTGAAAAATGCGCAATGATGTTTTTAAATGTTATCTTCTGTGTTTATAAAACAAAAATTTTAGCGCTTCGCAGCGTTAGTTTTGTAATAATGGTACCATTTATGGCTAGAGCCATTTAACAATTGTTAAAAATTTTACATTAACGCTTTTAATAATATTGAGATTGTTAACTAACGGTAATTTTTTAAAAAACAGAAAATGCTGTTAACGAAACAAACGTTTAGTTCTTACCTTTACAATTAACGACTAACTGAAATTTTATTTTTTAATATTTAAAATAACTGACTAGTAATTTTGTGCAAAATTTAATGTGTTTTGTGTAGATTTTTCTGGCTGAAATGTATTCTACCAATTTAAATAAAGTTTCTATTTAATTAAATGATAGGAAGAAAACAACTTTCTTCTTTAAAAAACAATATAATAGATTTTATATATCTGAAAGTTTTACTTATTGGCGATCAACGATTTTTAAATTATTGAATTATACTAAACTGCTTAGGATTTCTTTAACCTTTTCAGTGGGTTGGAATGGTTGGCTATGTACAGAAAATAGTTCCTAAAAAGCTGTTAGCAGCAGGACTTGGCCTGGCTACATAAAGTAAAATTTACACTTTGAAAATATATCAAGTCAGTCTTGGAAAAGGAAAATAACTGACTGGAAACATATAGACATTTCAAGATGCAAAATCATTCCTTGAAACTACTCCAAATATTTTGAGATTAGTGAATTTGTTAATTTCAGGGTGTGCAGGAGGCAGCTTTATCTTAATGGAGGTGAATGCTCAGATTGGAACCTGCCAGATGTACAAAATTTTTGGCTTCAGCTACAACCCCATGGAGTTGTAGCTGTCAAAAAATCTCTATTTCTACATTATATACATAAAAATAAAACTGGCCAATTTACCAAAATACATAATTAAATGTTACATAAATGTTTAGAAATTTACATTTAATTGATATTTATTTGAAGTCAGATTATAGTTTTGTATTCATTGCTTTATTTTCAACTCCTTCCAATCTCTTTGAGTTCTCTTTTCTGTTTTCTGTTTTCTTTATGTACAGGTGATAAATGACTGTGTAGGGTATTGCAAAACCAAAGCCAATAAATCCAAATATCTTGAGCATCATTCTTGTACCCACCATAGTGTTGAGCTGGGCAGACAGGAAACTTCCTAAGCCTTTTCCTAACAATAAAAATATACATATTAGTATATAAGTAACAATTTTTACTTTAACCTTTAATATTGGTAGAACACCTTAAAGTGTTATCTATTTAATTTGTTTATATTAAATTTATAAACTTTGGTCAAATTTCCAAGTTGTTTAATTCTGAGAACTTGGAGTTGTACACCTGAAATACTTAGACTTCTTATCTCATATCTTGGGCCCTCACATAACCCCCAGGAAAGATTTTACCAAAAGGAATTTAAGGATGTTACCAACAAACAAAAAAATCATTTAAATCCTTAGAAGATTTGAGTAACCTGGTTATCCTAAAAAAATGTATAAGGTTTCCATAAGAATTACGGTGCTAGATACCTATGATGAACATGCATGATGCAGCTAGTCCCAGACCCATTCCAGTCAGGTTTTTTGGAGCTATCATCTGTACATATCCAACCACACCAACCCACTTAAAGAAATATGTCAATTTATCAAAATCATATACAGGGCTGCCCTGAAACGCGTTTGGTTTTTTCTATTTGAATTCAACCATATTTTGATCTGTAATTCAAAAATCTTTAAACTTTAAAAGTTGCCTTTTTTCTACTTGTTCATGCTTAACATGTGCCAAAAAAGAGTATAAAAGAAAAAAAAGGCTCAAATAGTTAAACCTGCAAGGGACAGCTTTAGCATTAGAATTAATATAATATTTTAGAAACCTGAAAAGAAGGACATTCCAAAATAGAAAAAATGATGATTGCAAGAGGGGTTTCTGATCCCATAACATTAGATTCATCATCTTTATACACCCTGAACACAAGAGTATTATTCTTAACTGAAGGGTATGTTTTGTGTTTCAATTGACCCTTCATTTAAAAAAGGGATTGCCCAATACACAATGGTATATTTTAAACCTTTAACTGATCCATATTATTGAAAATTAGAGATATATGGGTGCATGTGGCTTTTTTCATTTTGTTCATTTATCCTCAGTAAACCTTTAACTAATCAACATTATGGAAGATCTTTTTGTTAGAGATGGGCGCATTTGGCTTTTTTTCATTATGTTCATTCATTCTTCATGAACCACCCATTTTGTTAGTATTTTTTTTCAATCATTCAAACAATTGATTTTGTTTGTTTTTAACTCTCTAAGTTACTACACTGGAATATCAGACAAAATTGAAGAAGCAGAGATTATCAGAATTCTGAACCAATGTGGTTTTCAGGGTCCTGGGATCCCCCTCCTCCCCCCCAAGGACGAGGGTCCATGGGACCCATGAATCCCAAAATTGGGAAAAATTGAAATACAGTAATACTATAAAAATTATTTTGTACAATTTTGTGATTATCTTTTATGAAAGACTTTTCAAAATAAAAAAAAATTATTTTTTAAATATATCCTTTATTTTCCATCAATTTTGTTTCTCTTCTCACTGAATGATCATTCAGTATAATTGTTTGTTTAGTAAAATTGTTTCTTTAGTAAAATCATTCATTCAATAAAATAGTTCTTTCAGTAAAAAAACTATTGTTTTTTCAAAAGTTTGTTAGCAGTGATTCATAAATCATCAAGGTCATTCAAACCATTTTTGATTTTAAATCATTTGTTTTTAGTCTTTTCATTTACTTTTTAAAAACTATTGTTTTTTTTTCTTCACTATTTGCGTTGAATTATCTTTAAATTTTTTGAATTATTACAATTTCCTCCTATTTGCAAATTGAAATAAAAGTTTTAATAGTATTATAGTGAATTGAGCATGACACTTTACATCAAAAGTCCATATAATGATTTATAAATCATTATTATTATCATTATTATTACCATATTTTTTACCTATTAAACCCTAGTTCCATAATTCGAATGGATTGGAAGAATAATGCCAGTATCACAATATTCATGCTTCCTACCTTAAATAGCATAAATAGTATAATGTATCAAAACAAAATCAGTAATTACATTATATTATTTTCTCAAACAATTACATGTTTATGTAGAATTCCACCCAAAAGAACAAACACTGTGTTTGAAACGGCTTCAATTGAAACAACAACTCCTAAAGAAAATGACAAATTTTGTTACATGAAGATCAATTTTAATTCCCAATACTATTTATATAGATTGAGCTAATAAAAAACAAGGTATCATTTTTTTGTACTTTTCTCCTTTAGCAAGTGTTGTGAATCTCAGAATCAAACATTAATCTCTGTCCAATGCAGGCTTATGGATAAATTTTCTATGTCCCATCATTGTCATACCCCTCAGCATGTAATGGGAAACAGCAAGAATAGTTTTCAAACTTATTTAAAATATTCGGACTTACAAATGGAATCATAAAATTAGTGAAGGTTCATTATTTCAGAACTGTTTTCTGTAAAAGCTAAAAAAACAATAGGTTTAAATCAGTCATTTTTGGTTATTTTTTTTTAATAAATATATCTCATCTCATGGTTAATATTTTTCATAGTAAAAAAAAAGCAAATGGTTAGAAAAATAATTTTGAAGTTTTAACCTCTAAGAATTTGTTAGACGTGCTCAAAATCTCTGAAGTATGCTGAGACTGGATATCAAGATCAAGTGTTCAAAATTAAAAAACTCCCCACTAAAGTTCCAATTTCTGTATAACTTGCTCTAACTAAAACTTGGCCTGAAATTTTACTTCAAATGTCCTCGAGTTCTTAGTCATTGAGAATAATTATAATAAAATTCTTCTTACCAAACCAAGCATCTGACACATTGAGATCCTGAACAACATATACAGAAAAAAATCCTCCCAAAGCTCCATGAATTATTCCAATCATGATTATTAAAGAGTAAAGTCCTACAGCTCCAGGAGTGAGTAACCTAAAAGTTCAGTTAATAATTTACAGGGATTGATCTTTTCCAAAAACACAGGGCATGTAAGATAAATCATAGTTTATTTTTAGATAGGTTGGTCCTATTTCAAATCAGCAATGACACAATGTTTTATCCTAAAGTGAAACCCCACTGAATCTACTGGAAATATGTATAATTTTGATCAATTCATCATTGAGGTAATACTAATCCCTCCTTCATTTTTTTTGTTTTGCTTTGCTACAATTAGCTGAAATCTTAGAGTTTCGTTTTAAATAGATTGATTATTTTTATTACTTTAAAATTTTACCATGTGATGTCTTCCTTCCAAGTTCCTTTCTTGTTCTTCATCTCATTCTTTTCCATTTCCTCCACCATTGTTTCTTCGGGTCTCTTCCCCTCCTTCTCATTCTCTTCCTTCCCTTTCTTTCCTTGAGTCCTCTTCTCCTTCCTTCTATGGTCTCCAGTTAGCAGGAATGCACTGACTATTATGGTGGCTACCATGATTCCAGAAAAACACAAATATGGAAACTTGTAATCCGTTATATCTAGTTCAATTTTTCTGACACAATCAAACATGGGTTCACCAATTTCAACAGTGTCCATCAAAAACCCTGTAATATAAAGAGTAAATCACATTCACAGAAAGGCACAATTCTGCAAAGGTCATTTGCCAAAATGTACATTTTCCTGAAGGTAGATTTCTTGGAAGCTACATATACCCTAAGGTATCTTTGCCCAATTTAACTGTCTTTGCCTGATACTATACTTGCGAAAAAAATACACTTTTTCAATGATTCATTTACTCGAAAAAGCATTTTCTCAACATTTTATATCCTTTATCCTCAGAAGTACATTTTATTAAAGGTGAACATTGGCCTTCAGGCATATTCGCCCTAAGCTACAAATCCTTGAAGTTAAAGAACACCTAAGCTACAAAATTTGAGAACTTATGGCTGCAAGGCCATAGTAATTGACTCTTTAGTCTTTAACTGTACAGGCCTGGTAAAGGGCCTGGATCAAAAGTTCTCTTACCCCACCTGCCAGACTTTGTACACTATTACTGTTATATAAATTGCAACTATACTTTTTTGCAAATATGTATATTATATAATTGTCATATTGGGCATTTTTTTACCTCAATGATGGCGATTTGTGACTGAATTCTGTGACTGTATGAACATTTAGAATCTACCAATCTTTTTATTTGCTTAAATGCTTTTCAAAATTGCTTACCAACGACAAGTGGAGATAATGCTGCTGAGATACTACCAAAGAAACTGATAACTGCCCAATCTACATGAATTTCAGACGCTACCCCAGCCGCAATAACATCTACAAAATTCCAGGCTGGGCTGAGGGAGTAGGATAATAGTATCCTTAGCAGGATATACAAAATCCATGTCACTGATTTATTTCCAGATTTGTGAATGTTTGTCTCATCTTTTATAAAAACATCACAATAGATCAGATCATCTTGAGAATTCACTTGATAAACACACAAGTCATCATCAACAACATCGCAGGACTCTCTTGTAACATTTTCAAATGTATCAATAGTAATATCAAAGTTTGTCTCAAATGTTCTGTTTTCACACTGTGCAAGAAGTTCCAATAAACATAGTCATCAAGAAAATTTATTTTATTAATTAATTATCAATTTATTTTTATGTTGAAAGAACCTCATTTAAAGAATAAACCTAGGTTGACCTAATCCAGTAAATGATTAAAGTTATGGTAGTTTTGAGCAAATAACTCCTGAAGCTAATAATTATGGTTGGTATAGCGCCACATTTGACTCAACTTGAATTTCTCATGGAAAACAACTGAGCATATTATGGGATTTAAAATACAATTGTTTTAACTAAATTATCATTATTTTCCAGCTGGTCATTGACTTTTGGGACCAGATTACTGAAACCCCTAAGAAGTTAAACTACTTAGTTTTATTTTGCCACTTCTGTTCCGCTTAACCTGACGTACAAGACAAGTAGTTGAAATTATTCTTTGTTGTTTAAGTACTTTTGGCTTTAAAAAATCTGGTCCCTGGTAATTTAATTTCCAAATCTTGGACCTCCCTGGATCTGTTCTACTGTAAAGTTAAGGTAGGATCTGCAGGGTTCAGATTCAGATAAATACTCTGAAAACACAATCAGTGTATCAGGGGTTGGAGTAGGGCTGGAAATACCAATCTATAAAGTAAATCAATTTTAACAAAAAATCAGCTATCAAATCCGTCAGAAGATGTGACCATGAACAACAGATATATTCATAACCATATTTAAATCAATTTCATGAAAACAAATGGTCACAGTTCAGCTTAAAAAATAATAAACAGAATATTGCTAAGATTTTACAATGCATTAAATGAAAATACCCATCATGACACCAGTGTGACAGCTAGAGTTAAGCATAAGTTTGATCTGTTTTTTTAAATATTGGCTTTTGGCTTAAAAAAGCTCCATTAAAATTAGAGAAGCACCAACTATTTTGAAAATGTAGGGGGTAAAACATTACTTTGATTACACACTGCAAAGTTTTGACTATGACAGAAGATATACATTAAGGCCTGAATTATTTTTCAAATTATTCATTAGCCAGAGCCAACATTTTGCATCTATATATATATCAAGTTGTAACTCAGGAAGCCCTGGACCGATTTGCCTCAAATTATGATTGGGAAACTCGGAAGAACCCTGGAAATATTCTTGGCCTGGTTTTAAGAGTCTAAATTATTTGGATTGACTTTATTAGCAAAAATTTTGCTTCCCAGTAAAATCCACCAAGTGTAGGTAAACAGCAGAAGTAACTATGAGTAACCTGAGCAATTTAAATAAGAATCCCAACATTAGTAATGGGCTGGTGCATTTGGACCTGTGTACCAAATTGTGCAGGATCAACATCAGTACAAGCATTCACCAGTACTGACTTATGCATTTACCGGTTCCGATTGGTCTAATGTAATTTTTTTATTTGGATCTAGTAAATCTTCTTTAGCTTGATCTGGCCCAATACAAGCACTAAGCAGACTGTATCTAGTAAATCTTCTTTAGCTTGATCTGGCCCAATACAAGCACTAAGCAGACTGTATCTAGTAAATCTTCTTTAGCTTGATCTGGCCCAATACAAGCACTAAGCAGACTGTATCTAGTAAATCTTCTTTAGCTTGATCTGGCCCAATACAAGCACTAAGCAGACTGTATCTAGTTCACTACAATTTAGTGCTGCTTGCAATGTGTAGGTTCGAATACACAGGCTTCTAAATAGTTATACCTTAAATCTTGCTGTTTCATGATATTTAGGAATATATACAGTTGAGACTCCTACTCCAGCACAAGCAGCTAGTAGCACCATAAACACCAGCTTGTAACCAACCTTATCCCCTAGATACCCTATAACAACACAAATATATAAGGTGAGAACCTTAAACACCAGCTTGTAACCAACCTTATCCCCTAGATACCCTATAACAAAACAAATATATAAGGTGAGAACCTTAAACACCAGCTTGTAACCAACCTTATCCCCTAGATACCCTATAACAACACAAATATATAAGGTGAGAACCTTAAACACCAGCTTGTAACCATCCTTATCCCCTAGATACCCTATAACAACACAAATATATAAGGTGAGAACCATAAACACCAGCTTGTAACCAACCTTATCCCCTAGATACCCTATAACAACACAAATATATAAGGTGAGAACCTTAAACACCAGCTTGTAACCAACCTTATCCCCTAGATACCCTATAGCAACACAAATATATAAGGTGAGAACCATAAAACTGTGGAATAGGAAGATGTACGTCTGTTGTTCTACCCGAATGAACATGAATCAAAGAAAGTTGATTTTCAAGCTGCTGGTAAAATTTTCTTTATAACAATATCAAATACACACAAGATTGCTCAGTTGTTGTCTTCCAATTTCACATATTTATGGACTATTGCGAAGGCCCCCAAAAAAATTGTTTTTAAAACTCGAGAAATCCCATCATGTTGATCGTATTATCAAACTTTTTTTTTGGAAATTTGGAACATTAAGTCTAAATTAAATCATTAAATCTAAAAACTATTTCTGTGTACTACAGTTGGACCCATAAGAATAGAATAGGAAGACGACTGTAAGACTAAAGTTTTGATTTTAAGCAAATTGAAATAAACATTAAACACAGCAATTGCGCTATCTGCAATAAAAGCATAATCTATTTCACTCCGTAATAAATAAATTTTCATGCTACTGAATTAACGTTTTATTTTAACCCAACATCAAATATACAAGGGATAGCTTAAATGTCGTCTTCTAATTCCACAATTATATGTATACCCCAGTATATATATTGTTACCTATAAGAGGGTTTGCTGGGAAGCTAAGTAAGGGAATGATCCCTGTTATAATCATGATCTCTGATATATTTAAACCCAAGCTTAATCCTTGTAGGACTACATAAGGCCAGACAAAATTACTTCCTAAACAAATTAGAACTTCTTCAATTTAAAGGGAGTGACTGGCTATGTAAGGTAGTTGAACTGAGTATGCAGTATTGTGGAAAACTTCTTTAGGATTCATTTGAGACATATTAAACTTTTTAAAAGTCTGTAAATCCTGAGTTTGAGCGCAAATTCAATGTTCAAAACTCCTGATTTTGGGGTGGATACGCTTTCAGAATTAATTTTTTTATTAATTAACGACGACATAAAATGTAAAAATATTCTACAATAAACTACAGACGTCATGTTTAGGAACATTTTGAGAAAATAAAAATTAATCTTATCATCGAAAATAAGTAATCATGTTCAATTATTAGCTTTTTTTATCTCATTGCTCTAGTTTCTCGTTATTCACAAAGATGTTCGCAGATTTTCTATAACTATTTTTGAAAAGACGACATTTAAAGAATTTGAAGAAATCTGCGCGAATAAATTCAAAGAAAATTAGAAATTCAATATAATAATGAAAACGAAATAATCGATTTTAGCATTGATTTATTGACAAATATCTTTTGTGAAATAAGTTCCTAGCTATCTAATTAGATTACTGTATAATTTTTACTTTATTTTTCGTTGTCGTTATTTAATAATTTAAAAAAAAACTAATTCTGAAAGCGTATCCACCCCCAAATCAGGAGTTTTGAACGTCGAATTTGCACTCAAACTCAGAAATTACAGATCTTTAAAAAGTAAAATATGTCTCAAATGAATCCTAAAGAAGTTTTCCACAACACTGCATCCTCAGTTCAATTATCTTACATAGCCGGTCACTCCCTTTAAAGCGATGTGTGTTTCTTCAGAAATATCAAAGAGCAAATTTAAAGCAATTTTTAACAGTTATGTAAATTATGAATTATCCTTTAGACCAAGCGAAATTTGAACGATCGCTAGGCATATTCCCTCGGGTTTAACTTAACAATGTACCTACAAATTGTTTTTTTGTAGCTTCTATATATAAACTTTTCTTGTCTGTTTGTTTGTTCCTTTTTATCCAAGAAACGTCGCAAAACTGGGTCCATGACCTTTTATTTTACGCTAACTCATGCACTTTTTCTTCCTGTATGCCCTAGATCCAAGGAGTAGGAAATAGAAGGGAGATATACCTGATGCGGTTAGCCCTACCATATGATTATACACGCTTTGCAGACGGTACTACACTTGT
This sequence comes from Eurytemora carolleeae, assembly GCF_000591075.1. Lineage (NCBI taxonomy): Eukaryota > Metazoa > Arthropoda > Copepoda > Calanoida > Temoridae > Eurytemora > Eurytemora carolleeae. Next base: position 60,818 of record NW_019396903.1, on the reverse strand, counting down.
ATATGAAATATTCAGAATAGGTTATTGTATACTCAGTAATTGTACATCAGACAAATATTTCTTATACAAATGGAGTACCCGTCTGCAAAGCATGCATATTCATATGGTAGGGCGGTCCGCGTCAGATGTATTTCCCTTCTATTTCATACTCCTTGCCTAGACCTATATTAGAGCACTTGGTTTTAAAAAAGGATAGTAAGCAGTGATTGGCTGTATTTGGGAAAAAACAGCAATAGATTTTTGCGCCAAATTAAATTTGTTTAGTTCTAAGTGAATACATACCTAGGTTCAAAAACAAATACAAAGTGACCACAGGATAGGCGGCTAAAATCTTTTCGGATATTTTCATTTTAAATTATTTCTAATTTCATTTTTATTTTTTCCATATATACATTTTTTACATTAGAAACATTTCCAAGAATGCTGGAAGATAAGAATAAAATTGTTTCACTTGTGTCCCAGATATTCAAAACTGGACAAATTCATTCAAAAGTATTCACTTTGTGGTTTAATAAGAAAACTCCCGTTTTATACTTTTATCTTTAAGTTTTCCGGAATTAACATCTTAAAGGGAATGTACTAGATTTAAATTTTTCAATTTCTGTAAATTTAAACCTTAAAGGGACTATCAACATAATTTCAAGTAATCATCATTTACCCTGATCCAACCATTTGCGTTAATTGGACCATCATATCTTTAAATTACGGAGTTTTCTTTTTCATTTATCACGGGCTCATTCGCCGACAAAAATGAAAAAAAACATGTTTTTTGTCATCTAAGTCACAGCTTTCTGGGACCAAGGTTATAATGCAAGGAAAGTTAATTGCGGTTGCGTATACTCTGCGTGCATATTGAAACTAGTTGTATTTTGTAATTTGTAAACAAGTATGCATCAGTGTTCGTTTAGTATCCGAGGAGGTAAAAAGCATTAAATTTTGATAATTTTGATAATTCACATAATAGTTTCCTATGACCAGAATATTTCATTAATTTTTTAGAAAGATGGATTCCATGTCAGGCTTCGACATCCATCTTGTGTATACATATTACCGCCAGTAGACAGTTCACTGCAGTACAAAAGATGCTTACACCAGTGAAATAACTTTCCTTGCATTATAACCTTGGCTGAGACAAGGAATTAAATTCTAAACCCTTGTCTCTCAGAATCGTTTTTAATCTGAATATAAAATTAATTTTTGGATACACCCTTTTACAGAAAGTTAAATATATCCAATTTTAAAACAAAAATAAGATCAAACATTGCAGAAAACAAATTTGAAGGAACCATTGTGAATCGGTCACATGTAACTCTTTAAAATGTCTCCTAAAACAGAAAAATTTTCAGTTTTCAGAATAATTTTTTTTTCAAAAAGATAATTTACTGCAAAAGCATTACTTTGATAAAATGTTACAATATGTTGACAAAAAAACAAATCAAAAGAACAATGCAATATGTTATCATATTTATCATAAGAAATTGATTTCTAGTAATCTAATCCATGAAAGGATAAACATCTGTTTATCTAGGATTACATAAAACTAATAAGAATTCATCTTGAAGGTACTCTGTCAAGAAAATATGGAATGTTTATATTCATATAATATATGCTAATACATAATATCTATCTATCTATCTATCTACCTATCTATATCTATCTATCTATCTATCTATCTATCTATCTATCTATCTATCTATCTATCTATCTATCTATCTATCTATCTATCTATCTATCTATCTATCTATCTATCTATCTATCTATCTATCTATCTATCTATCTATCTATCTATCTATCTATCTATCTATCTATCTATCTATCTATCTATCTATCTATCTATCTATCTATCTATCTATCTATCTATCTATCTATCTATCTATCTATCTATCTATCTATCTATCTATCTATCTATCTATCTATCTATCTATCTATCTATCTATCTATCTATCTATCTATCTATCTATCTATCTATCTATCTATCTANGGGGAATGGAAACGATGACCAGTTACTCCCTTGGGAGTGTACAAATCAGTATTTACACCTGAAGCTTTAGCAAGGGAAAACTAACAGTGTGGGTGGAGAAATATATTTAGTTAAAACTCGAGAGATATTGGAAACCTTTTTGATTTAACCATCACGATTGCATTTCATTACATTACATTGCATTGCATTGTATTGATATCCATTAAATTACATTGCATTGCATTGCATTGCATTGATATCCATTGCATTGCATTTCTTTGATATCCATTGCATTGCATTTCATTAATATCCATTGCATTACATTGCATTGATATCAATTGCATTGCATTGCATTTATATCTATTTCATTGAATTGATATCCGTTGCATTGCATTGCATTGCATTTATATCCATTGCATTGCATTGCATTGATATCCATTGCATTACATTGCATTGATATCCATTGCATTGCATTGCATTACATTGATACCTGTATATCTAAATGTCTATAAATATCTGATATCTGTATATCTATCTATCTAAACATCTATAAATATCTGATATCTGTATATTTATCTATCTAAAATTCTATATATCTGATATCTGTATATATATCTATCTATTTTTCTGTATATCTATCTATCTAAATATATATATATATATATCTGATATCTGTATGTCTGTCTATCCATCTATCTGAATATCTATTTCTGTATATCTGATATCTGTATATCTATCTTCATATTTCTATTACTTGCTCCATAAATCATGAGATTGAATCATTTTTCTTTATTTATTTCTACCTTCGATATCATCTTCCAGATCTCAATAAATATATTGTTTTTAACCTTTCTTTTCTGCTGCACACTTTTTACACAACTGTTTTGTTTTTGTCCATCTTTGCTTTAAGATGACATATTTATGTTGGTCTTTTATATGGTCAATGATTTTCTGAAAAGTGAACGGACCGTTTCGTAAACGACATAGAAGAAAACGTTTTCCCTAGGGAAAAAAACGAAAAACGTTTTCCTCAGACGAAGGTTCGTTAGCTTAAAAAGGTTTTAAAAACTATAACATCCCTAATTACATAATTGATTTGGTCAATTTGCTTTGGTGAAAAGTTCATCTCAGAAAGAGTTACCACCGAATTACGACTTATTACATTACTGAACTGGAAACCTAAACTGGAAACCTAGACTGGAAACCTGAACTGGACACCGAAACTGGAAACTTAAACTTGAAACCAAAACTGGAAACCAAAACTGGAAACCTAAACTGGAAACCTAAACTGAGCCGGCGATTTAAAAAATTCAATAAAATACGACTCGGGTCTAAGCTGTCGTTGAGCCTTATTTACGGCTCGGGCTTTCGGATTTAAGTTGCATCTAATTTTTAACAGAGTTTAGTTCATTAAACCGGTTTAATGTTGTAGTTGGCGGATTTTCATAGTTGGAATTGGCGCATTCCAGGTTTTGATGAGAATAAGACCCAACATTGAGCCTTATTCTTCACTAAAACCAACCAAGGTCGGTTTTATTTTCATTGGGCTTAACTCCTTAAGTCGAGCCTAAGATCTNGGGGGGGGGTTACATCTAAACCTTTAGACATTATACCTACTAGCACTGAAGTGTATAGCACTGTATTTCTGATTCGGGTAACTAATAATGAACGCACTTTTCTTTCCTTATATAGGAATTATAAATGTTTTAAAGCAGTGTACATGCGCCAGAACTGAAATATCATTAAACGAGTCAGCTAAGCTGTATTTTTTAAATTAGGAATACTTACAAGGCATTTGACTTTTGGTACGGGGGAAAAATGAAAGTCACAGTGAAGCAAAATTCTGATGCTCTAGCACTAAACTTTATCAGGATTTCCCAATTACTCCTTGACAACTGTAACAAGCCCGCTAAATCTAAAACATCCATGCATCACACGACTGCAAAAGTTTTGTAAGTTGGTTAGGTAAAATAAAACAAAAATGAGGCAGTGGACCTCAAGTGAGTGGTATTTCAACAAAAAAACAGATAGACAGACAGACAGACCGACTAATAGATAATTAGATAGATAGATAGAAAAATAGATAGAGTGATATATTGATAGAGTGATATATTGATATACAGATATATAGATAGACAGAAAGATATATATTTAGATAGATAGATAGTTAGATAGATAGAAAGATAGATATATAGATAGATAGATAGATAGATAGATAGATAGATAGATAGATAGATAGATAGATAGATAGATAGATAGATAGAAAGATAGATAGATGGATAGATAGATAGTTGGATTCGAATTGAACTCTAAGATAAATGAAGTTAGAAGTTTATTTGTGTAAAAGAATTCAATAAAGGTTTTCTGAAACCTAGGAGTATATTATAAACCTAGGAGTATATTATAAACCTGGGAAAATAATACATTTTCCAAACAATTTCTGGGATATTTAAAGTTTTTTCCCTTATCAATAGCTGGATAATCTTTTTGTGCAGGGCGACCCACTAAACATGAAAATCAAAGTGGATTTTCTAATAGTTATTAACATCGGACACCCTGTGTGTTTCAAGTTCAGAAAGCCCATGCTTTACCAATGTCAGATTCTCAAATTTGTCTAAAAGTATATTTTCCTAACTTTAAATTTTCTTTTTAAATATTTAAATACTCCTAGACTTTTCTACACATTTTTACAATTTATAATTTACAATTTACATACTCAATTCTAATAGCTAGTACTGGAACTTATTGAAGAGAGAGGGGGAAAGAAAAGGGAGGTGGGGGGACGGGTGGTGAGAGGAAAGAGAGGGGGATATAAGAATTGTATACTTTATGTTTACTAAACAACTATTTATAAGCAAAATGTTAAAACTTTACAAAAGTTCTGTTTACTGCAGATTCAAGTTTTTATTGGCCGGACATTCAGAACACTTCGTGCCCGACCATTGTTTTCTTAAAAACGCATTTTTCGGACTGATCCGAGATGTTTTTTGACAAATCCTATTATTCCAATAATTAAAGGTGATTAGGTCATAGCTCGTTCTTTTCTATTATCTATTTCATACATGACTAGAAAAAGGTTTTAAGAACTTCGTTGTGAATCGGATATGGCAACCTATCAGTGCCGGGTTACTTGAAATTATGTTTCCAATTCCTTTAAGTGAGGCAAGATTTATCAACTAAATGTCGTCATTAAGTTTTTTTTGCATGTAAATTTTGGAGGAATTAAAAAGCTAAAGAAACGCACGTCAAATTCTTCTTGGTAGGATTCTAAACAGTATCTCAGTAGGAGAACATAAAAACATAATCGGCATTGATATATTACATATATATTACAGATATATTATACAGATATATTACAGATATATTATACAGATATATTATACAGATATATTATACAAATATATTATACAGATATATTACAGATATATTACAGATATATTACAGATATATAACAGATATGTTACGGGTATATTACAGATATATTATAGATATATTACAGATATATTACGGGTATATTACAGATATATTACAGACATATTACAGATATATTACAGATATAATATTACAGATATATTACAGACATATTACAGATATATTACAGATGTATTACAGATATATTACAGATCTATTACAGATATATCACAGATATATTACAGATATATTACAGATTTATTAAATATATATTACTGATATATTACAGATATATTACAGATATATTACGGGTACATTACAGATATATTACAGACATATTACAGATATATTACAGATATATTATAGATATATTACAGATGTATTACAGATATATCACAGATATATTACAGATATATTACAGACATATTACAGATATATTACAGATATATTACAGATATATCACAGATATATTACGGGTATATTACTGACATATTACAGACATATTACAGATATATTACAGATATAATACAGATATATTACAGATATATTACAGATATATTACAGATTTATTACAGATATATTCCAAATATATTACATATATATTACGTGTATATTACTGACATATTACAGATATATTACAGATATATTACAGCTATATTACAGCTATATTACAGCTATATTACAGGTATATTATAGACATATTACATATATATTACGGGTATATTACTGACATATTACAGATATATTGCAGATATATTACGGGTATATTACAGATATAAAACAGATATATTACAGATATATTAGAAATATATTACAGATATATTAAAGATATATTACAGATATATTACAGATATATTACAGATATATTAATTGATTTTTCATGTTGTTATAAAGGAAACGAGTTTTTGACACAAACTCTAAATTGGTTCCCCCTATATCTTAGCAACCCGATGTCGTAGATCTTTGATATTTCAATCTATGAATTCTGTTAGATCAAATAGTCTAAGTTTGAAATATCATCGCTTTAAATCATCTAGTAGCAAAGATATAGGGATTAGAAAATTTGAATTTGTGGCAAAACTCAATTCCTTAGCCCGATCTACAACTGTAGCCTTCAAACCTTTGACTAAACTACAATGATCGAGATAGTCTTGTTTTCCATTATAAAAATAGGAAAATTCGACACTTCAATATCGTTTTTTTTTCTGAAAATTGAATTGTACAGCTTTATGCAGAAGAGACCAGGAAGAACATAACTTGTATATTATTTAGGATAGAAAACAACGATATCTTACTCATTATTACTCAAATAAAGGTTCAAATGGTGCACATACCTCTTTAAAGATAGTGTCATTTTGGATCATCTTTGAAATCTGTGCCTTTAAAAAGGAAATCAGCTGCACATTATAGAAGGTTTATGGTTTACATGGTTCAAAGTGGATTAGATGATGAATGGAATAAAATAGAATAAATGATTGATATGTGTGATTTTTCTAATCCCTCGGCTGTGTGATTTTTCTAATCCCTCGGCTGTGTGATTTTCTAATCCCTCAGCTGCTGCTGCGAAAATATTTCTATGAAAATCACGCAACCTCTTCAAATTTTGTTTCAAAACAGAAACTCAAAAATTTTAAAACAGCTTTAAATCGTTGATTTTTCAATCGAATGATCTTAAAATGATCTCTTAGATTAAGATCTATAATATAGTGTTGTGCTTAAACCAAAATTTCAACAAAATCTTTTTTTTGCCGCAAAAATTCTGTCTTGAGGCGTTAAATTTTTCTCAAATTTTATATTATGAAACAGACACACCGAACATAAGTTACGTTTTCTAGAGATTTCTACGTACGCCAATCTTTTAAATGGTTTACATTGTATAATGAACTATTTTAATGGTTACTGAAAATCAAGTTGAGAAAGAAAGAAACCCTATGGGGGAAAGATTACAAACAACAAAGAACATACATTTTAAGAAAATAATGTAAAAGGAGTTATTGTGAGGGGGTAGGGGAGGGCCATACTCACTCACTCACTCACTCACTCACTCACTCACTCACTCACTCACTCACTCACTCACTCACTCACACACTCACACTCTCGCTCACTCGATCACTCACTAGCTGAATAACTCACTCACTCACACTCTCACTCACCCTATCACTCACTCACTTATAATTGAGTGTCTCATAAAGTTACGCAATAGTTCCTTAAAATCTTCTCAAATAATTAATCATCCTTCCTTGATTGGCGTACTTTGCAGATTTTCTAATCCTAGCTTATTAAAAGCTAAAGCTAGGGCACGATGCGTTAAACGTTATAATTCCCATCAAAAAAAAATGGGTTGCTGTGTGGTAGCCATGCAGTATGTGGGACGTTTTAATTTAATCATACGAAACTTTTTAAGTTTGTCAAACGCAAGGTTCAAAACATATCAGACAGCCTGTGTTAAGTTGGTCGTTGGTCGTACATCACGGTTTTAGGTTGATCAACGGCCAGTGTAGCACAATTTAAATAAAACTTCTACTTTCTGACTTGCTAAAGTGTACTTTCCAATGGTCTTACATACAGTAGCACAAGGAGCATACAAATTCGGACCGTGCATCCCAACTTAGGACCCATATTACAGATATATTACAGATATATTACAGATATATTACAGATATATTACAGATATATTACAGATATATTACAGATATATTACAGATATATTAATTGATTTTTCATGTTGTTATAAAGGAAACGAGTTTTTGACACAAACTCTAAATTGGTTCCCCCTATATCTTAGCAACCCGATGTCGTAGATCTTTGATATTTCAATCTATGAATTCTGTTAGATCAAATAGTCTAAGTTTGAAATATCATCGCTTTAAATCATCTAGTAGCAAAGATATAGGGATTAGAAAATTTGAATTTGTGGCAAAACTCAATTCCTTAGCCCGATCTACAACTGTAGCCTTCAAACCTTTGACTAAACTACAATGATCGAGATAGTCTTGTTTTCCATTATAAAAATAGGAAAATTCGACACTTCAATATCGTTTTTTTTTCTGAAAATTGAATTGTACAGCTTTATGCAGAAGAGACCAGGAAGAACATAACTTGTATATTATTTAGGATAGAAAACAACGATATCTTACTCATTATTACTCAAATAAAGGTTCAAATGGTGCACATACCTCTTTAAAGATAGTGTCATTTTGGATCATCTTTGAAATCTGTGCCTTTAAAAAGGAAATCAGCTGCACATTATAGAAGGTTTATGGTTTACATGGTTCAAAGTGGATTAGATGATGAATGGAATAAAATAGAATAAATGATTGATATGTGTGATTTTTCTAATCCCTCGGCTGTGTGATTTTTCTAATCCCTCGGCTGTGTGATTTTCTAATCCCTCAGCTGCTGCTGCGAAAATATTTCTATGAAAATCACGCAACCTCTTCAAATTTTGTTTCAAAACAGAAACTCAAAAATTTTAAAACAGCTTTAAATCGTTGATTTTTCAATCGAATGATCTTAAAATGATCTCTTAGATTAAGATCTATAATATAGTGTTGTGCTTAAACCAAAATTTCAACAAAATCTTTTTTTTGCCGCAAAAATTCTGTCTTGAGGCGTTAAATTTTTCTCAAATTTTATATTATGAAACAGACACACCGAACATAAGTTACGTTTTCTAGAGATTTCTACGTACGCCAATNTCATATTCATCTTCATATTCATCTTCATATTCATCTTCATATTCATCTTCATATTCATCTTCATATTCATCTTCATATTCATCCTCATATTCATCCTCATATTCATCTTCATATTCATCCTCATATTCATCTTCATCTTCATCGTCATATTTAGCGAGTTCCAGGTCGTCATATAAGTCTCCTCTTTTGTGACTAACCCTGTGGCCCTAGACTAACTAGCGCAAGATGCGTGCAGTTTCTTTAATTTAAACTGAAATCGGTTTTTGTTTAATCAATCTTTAAACAAAAAGTCTTTTTTTCCTTTTTCGCTTTTTATCGCTGCAAATCTTAATTCTACCTGTTGCGTCTATAATGAGGAAATTGTTAAAAACGACTCACACTGAAGAATGTATAGCGTCCATACAAATTCAGAAAGTTGCAATATTCAACTCGGATCGTAAAAATCAATTTAATTTCAAACACATCATTCAGATATTACAACCTATAGTCATCGATTATTTTTCGACGCATTCGTATATAGTTAATATTTCAAAATATTTTTGTATACGTTTTGTATACAATGCAATTAAAACGCCGAAATAGTTGACCACCAGATGTCTCTGCTCTCGATGCTTTGAATGATTACACATCCCAACGGAAAAAAGTCGTTCGAAGTGCATTGTAAATCTATATAAAACAAGTACCAAATAATAGACACTGCAGATAGAAGTAAGATTAGTAGCGATCAAAAGCGATTATTTTTTCGCCGTAAGCCTATACATCCTTTCATTTTTCGCAAACACTCCCTTTAGCAATTTTTATTTTCGATGTTTTACACACTTTTTAGAAAGCTAGCTGAAGCCAAAACTAGAAAAAAACATTAAATTTTCACTAATTTGAGAGTGCTAGTCCAAAGTGCTTAATACAAATGTCCCTAATTGTCTTAATCTTAATAACCCTACGAAATTAGAATTTCTTCGTTTTTTCCTTTAATTATTCATATGATGTTTTTCCTAAAAATGTCCCATTAAATAAATTTTACTTTCTTCAAAAGTTTTAATAATTTTTCCTAATTAAAGTATATCATTTATTCCTAACAATATAAGATGGAACAAATTTTACGTCCTTTAAAATTCCTAAATTCCTATCTGGCTGTCCTAACTAACTAATCAGGTTTAGGAGCAGGGGCAGGGGTTTAGGGGCAGTAATCCATTTAAAAGATTAAATTATGATGGTTGGGGTGTGAAGCCTATTATTAGTAAACTCAAGAAGGGTTATTATCCCACACCTCCAGTAACAGGGAGGATTAAATATAGGGAGTGTTTAGTTCATAGAGGATTAATTGTATAGGGAGTGTTTAGTTCATAGAGGATTAAATATGGGGAGTGTTAAGTCACAGAGGATTAAGTATCGGGAGTGTTTATTTAATGGGGGAATAAAATTAAGTGTTTTGTTCATCGAATGATTAAATATAGGGAGTGTAAGTTAATGGAGGATTGAATATAGTAAGTGTATACTTCATGGGAGATTATATATAGGGTGTCTTTAGTTCATGAAGGATTAAATATAGGGAGTGTCTAGTTCATGGTGGATTAAATACAGGGAGTGTGTAGTTCGTTGAGAATTATTAAAAGGGTTAGTTAAAAGAGAATTAAACATAGGGAGTCTTTAGTTCATGGAGGATTAAATTAGACACAGGGAGTGTTTAGTTCATGGAGGATTAATTACAGGGATTTAATTATCAGTTCATGAAATTTTAAGGAGGATTAAATTTAAGAAAAGTGCACTTGAAAAAAAAGAGGTTTGATTTATCAATTTTATTAAATAGAATAAAAGTATGTTAAATATTCAAGATTGAGATGGAATGGAAAAAACAGGTTTTTTTTAAAATATAAAAAATGTCAAATTAAGAATATATATTTTTCAAATCTGATTTTTTGATTTTATCCTGTCCTATCAATCATACAAAACTCAAGGGACGATGTAAAAAATAAAAAAATAAAATTATTTTAATATTTTTTTTCTTTCTTCAAAATATGAAAATTAATAAAGTTGAACCTGTCCTCAAAATCTTATTTTACCAATGTTTTTGTTATGATATTGTTGAACTTAGTTGAGGATTTGATAAAGATCTTTGGTTTCAATAAACAATAGGAAAACAGACCGATACTTCTTATTATTCGGCTTGAAAGGCGGCCTTATTGTTTTATCGGCCTGTTTGTCAAGTAACTGCCTAATACAGATTCGTGGTAAATTGGGGTTCAAGGAGGTTAGATAGATAGATAGATAGATAGATAGATAGATAGATAGATAGATAGATAGATAGATAGATAGATAGATAGATAGCTAGATAGATAGATAGATAGGTAGGTAGATAGTTAGAAAGCTTAATAGCTAGACAGGTATAAGAACAGAAGTAAAGACTAAAATACTTGATTTTTGTCTGATTACTCATTATAACCTAATAACCTATAATTAGGTGGCATTATGATTTTAGTTTTTTCATAGCCTTCCTTTTTATCTGTCCCCCCGCCCATCTAGGGAAAAGGGGAGGGCACAGGGGGGACATATGTATGGATATATATGTGGTTAGAAATATAGACATATTGAAAGATAGTTAGATATATATGTGGTTAAAAATATAGATATATTGAAAGATAGTTAGATATATATGTGGTTAGAAATACAGATATATTGAAATATAGTTAGATATTTATGTGGTTAGAAATATAGATATATTGAAAGATAGTTAGATATATAGATAGATAGAAATATAGATATATTGAAAGATAGTTGGATATATTGATAGATAGATATCTGACCAGTAAAGGGGTTGAGGGCAAATACACCATAAAATTAAATTAAAATGTGAGAGAAAACTTCCATAGAGAAATAGATAGATAGATAGATAGATAGATAGATAGATAGATAGATAGATAGATAGATAGATAGATAGATAGGTTTGGTCCATCACCATCACCGAATTTTAAGTTAGATAGATGGATAGATAGATAGATAGATAGATAGACAGATAGATAGAATGATGTTTAGATTTGATAGTTAGATAGATCCAAGGTTATAATGCAAGGAAAGTTATTTCAGAGGTAGTGGGCAGTAATGTAAACGCAAGATGGATGTCGAAGCCTGCCGTGGGATCCATCTTTCACATAAAAAATCAATGAAATATTCTGGTCATAGGAAACTAATATGTGAATTATCAAAATTATGAAAATTTAATGCATTAAACCTCCTCGGATACTAAACAAACACTGATGCATCTATTCTTGTTTACAAACCCCATCCAGAGAGAACTGGTTTCAATATGTACTCAGAGTTTACGCAACTGCAATTAACTTTCCTCGCATTATAACCTTGGATAGATAGATAGATTGAGTCGTATTCATTTTCCAAAGATGAAATATGAGTCTCAGTCTCCTGTTAATATTAAAAGATTAATAGACATATATTTATAGAAAGATAGATAGATAGAAAGAAAAGCAGGTGTTTAGAAGGATAGATAGAAGTATAGATAAACTATCCTACTATCAAGATCTTGAATCTTTAAATCAAAATAATTGACGTTGGTCTCTGTCTCCCAATATGGATTGGAGGGGAGGGGGGGGGGGAATGGTCCGTATAATATATTTGCTTTTTCGACCTAGTTTATGTATGGGGGGACACGCACACCCCATTTTAAGTAGCAAGTCTGTTTTGTTGTAAGGGGGGGGGGGCTTAAAAATGCAACGCGACCTCAATAAACCATCTAAAGTGTATTTGTATGTAAAGGTTCTAATAATTTTTCTAAAACAACTTCTTTTTCTGAAGAACGTGCAAAGTTGCACTACAAAGAAATTGTTTGTATTTTTGTCTTTTAAGATATACGGTGCATAGTTCTTTGAAGAGTTATGAGGTCGTATGAAGTCAGTTAATCTTGGACTGGGAGTGAAGTTGTCTCATGTAGAGATTATAACTAATACAAAGCAAATTGGGGAAAGTTACTGAAAATATTATCCTGTAAATCTTTCTTTATCAACTTATTTCTTACTTTTTACAATCTATTTACAATACTTTTCGGATCAATTTCATATATATATATATAATTATAATTATATTGGGAACCAAGCATTGCCTGGAAACCGAACCATTTTTTACAAAAGTCAGTTTTCACAACAATTATAATGTTTAACCAATATAATCACATTACCGTGGTTCTACCGGGTTTTCTAATCAAAATTTAAGACAGATCAGTCAAGGTGATCATGAGTTATGAATGATCAGACATAAAAAACTGAGATTATTAAATTGTTATATGGCTATCTATCTATCTATCCATTTATATGATAATATATAAATGACTTGTCTGTTAGTTGATTTGTTAGTGTTTATAAACTAAAAGAAGGGGCGCGAAGCACCTAAAATACCTTGCGGATAAACGAATCTCTCTCTCTCCGTATTATAATCGTAAAGTTTATGTTTTATTTGACTTAAAACAGTTTAACAGAAGGTTAATTCCTACAAATTCAAGATCTTTGGTTGTGTATGACTTATATAAAAAGCTAAATCACGTATTTTAATCACAAACTGTCAATGGTTCAGACAAAAAAGAATATTTAAAAACTATTTAGTAGATTAGGACTACCCCTGAACCACTGCGACATAATCCCGTCTAACATACGACCAATAAAACTACGAAAACATATTTAAATAATTCAACTATATAAACTCAAATAAAGAATAAAGATAACTATATCTGGAGAAGAGGCTTGTCAAGCAAATTTAACATAAAGAAACTGTTCTCTAATATCATCAGAAGTCAGAACTTGTGTGTTGTTAATCTCGGGATCATTAATCCCCATCTTAAGCAGATTAACAGATTATTTTAATTCTTTGATATCCCATTATGGTCAAACCCTGCAGGGATAACTATAATTGAGGAATCAAGCATTAATTCTTAAAATTGAGAGTTCCCACATTGGATATCAAGATCAAGCTCCAAGATTAACTATACTTCACACAAAAGTTCCGTTTACCCTACTTTGCGGCATAAAGCAGATTTAGCTCGATTAGAAGCTAAATCATTAAAAATTAAATCCAAAATCACAGATTGTATCACAAATCAAAATAACGAAGAGAAAAATATTTTTTTTTTACAATTCTTCCTCACCAGAAAAGTACATGTAGATATATAATTTGTTATGTATGAATGGATATGTCGTCTGAATGAATTCTATAAACTGAGCAAAAAATTGGCTGTACAACTCTTTAAAAGAAATGGCTATGATAAAGATGAAAGGAATTTTAAAATGTAAAAAATACATTTTCATATTTTTTAACTTTTACAGTTTATAATAACATAGTCGATCTCCTAGAGTGTTTTAAATGTAAATATATATCAAAGTTTAACCATAAAAAAAGTAAATGTTAAAAACAGAAATAATTTAGTTTTCACGTCCAAAATTAGAGAAATTAGAGAAAAGTAGACCTCCAAGCTGTAGTTGTATAACAAAATTAGAGAAAAAGTCGATCTACAAGTTGTAGCTGTATATAAAAAGAGTAATCAATGGCATCAGTTATGTCCTGGTACTACAGAGTTGATAAAAGTAAACGAATCAATTCATATTTTAACTAAGTGTCCTATAATGATGGATAGTATTTGTTTAATCAAGTGATTAATCTATATATTATAGCAAGTTTATACTGACAAATAACTACTAAAACTAATTCCCTGTATACCATGTCTGTCCCCTATTATGAAGATGGAATGATGAAGGATGAGAATATAAAGTTTGATCATGAAACCCTGTGTAAGCTGGTTCAAGAGTTGCACCAACTGTTCCACTCATAGTGTACACATTCGGTTTGAGAGGAAGCGGTTGCGCAGGTGCAGTTGGATACCCTAGCCGGGCGTAGTTTAAAAACTGGTTTTCTGGATCTATATCCAGGTAGCCAGACTGCCGAGAGTAGAACTGTTTGATGAGGTTGCTGGCCTCCAAGCTTGAGGTGGAGGGGATGGGAAGCTGAAGGCAGGGCTTTTTCTTCGGAAGATGTTTTGTCATAGCATTTTCTAGATCTCGGACACTGTTTGAGTTCTGATCTGGTAGAGAGTTTGGACTAGATATTTGGGGTGACGAGGCCGAATCCTCGGCTGTATCCTCTACAGCAGGGTTGGAGAGGTTTGGGGTCCCAGGGGGAGATCCTACTCCAGAATGGGGGGTCGCCACAGGAGTCTGAAATGTCATAAATTGATTTTTTATTAAGAACGGGACAACAATTATAAAAATTTCTACGTTTTTAAGGAAATTATCATTATCAGAGAACTTTTGAAAATCCTTGTAATTAAAGAGCCACACCATTATCAATTTATTGTCGAATTGTGATATAAAAATTATCAAAATTTAATA
Source organism: Eurytemora carolleeae (assembly GCF_000591075.1). Taxonomy (NCBI): domain Eukaryota; kingdom Metazoa; phylum Arthropoda; class Copepoda; order Calanoida; family Temoridae; genus Eurytemora; species Eurytemora carolleeae. Next base: position 45,369 of record NW_019396903.1, on the reverse strand, counting down.
AGGTGCATGATACTTTTGGGTCTCTAAAGAAAAAGATATCTACAAAAGTACTCCGATGCTAATGATTTCTTCATTCTTATTTATTCTTCGACTAATATAGTTTGAAAATGACCGTTAAAAGATCCCGAATCACAAACCTTGCCTAACCTCTGGTCAATGGCTGCAGAATCCTCAGCAAATGGCTGATATTCCAGTCTCTCTTCTACATTGACAGTGTAATCAGAACCTGCAAAATCAACTACTTCAACTCCAAGTTGGGCAAGTAACTGGAGAGTCACATGAAACTTCTTTAATAGTCCATTTAATCAGGAGGGATATAAAAACTTGTAATATCCCTTTACAAGTTGAAAAATAAACACCCCTGGTAGCGCCCACTAACAAGATTCCAAACTATAATTAGATTCCAGAGATCCAGGGTTAGTTCGGAGTTCATTGAGACAAATTCAGGAGGAGGAGAGGGGGGAGGGGAATATGGAAGAGGGGGGATATGGTCAAATAACATGGGGAAATTGAATTAACTTTAAAAATTCTGTTTGAACAGGGAATATGGAGATTACGGAAACTCAAAGATATCCTTAATTTTTTACAGATATAAGAAGACTTAAATTTTGGTGTTATTGGCATTTAATTTTGTCCTGTATATATTATAAACTCAATTAAAAGAGTGGAGATAATTCCCACCAGGCAGCAAAATAAAGTCTACCTTTTGGACGAAAATTCAGAAGTTAATTTATTTTTATGACAGAGTGATCACTCTAATTCCATTTACTTTTTGGACTCCCTTTGGTTAGTAGTTGAGTATTACATTTTTGTATAAAAAGTATGGCCTGTTAATGATGAATAAGAAATAGTTAAAATGTTTAAAGGTTGCCAGTGACAAGCAACTCAGACACTAATTGGGTGCCACAAGTTTTAAGAATTACAAATACAAATAAGGTGTTGTCAGTTTAAAATTAAAAGATGTTTGAGGTTTAAAAGAAAAAAGAAATAAATTAAGAAAAGATATGTGTACACTGTACATAACATAATTAAGAAAAGATATGTGTACACTGTACATAACATAACTAAGAAAAGATATGTGTACACTGTACATAACATAACTAAGAAAAGATATGTGTACACTGTACATAACATAACTAAGAAAAGATATGTGTACACTGTACATAACATAACTAAGAAAAGATATGTGTACACTGTACATAACATAATTTCTTTGTCAGCCAATTCCAGAAACAGTGTCGTTATTCTACAAAGTAAGGAAAATGTGTATGTTTCTATGTTTCTAGTTCCATTACTAAAGAAGTATTTGGCAAAATTCTAATTGTGCATTTGTCACTTCAAAATATAAATTAAAAATCCCACCTCTGACACTAGCAGGGGAAGCTGTTGTTGTTGTTGTTGCTGTTGTTTCCAAATCCAAATCTGGTTTTACGTTCACATCACCATCATCAATCTAGAAAAATATTAATCAATCAATCAAGTAATGAATCAATTAAATCAATTTTCTAATCAATTATTCAATTTATAAATCAATCAATCAACTAACCAATCAATTAATCAATCCTCTAATGAATTCATTATTTATACAAACAATTTTTCAATTAAATAACCAATTTATCAATTAATCAACCAATATCAATTAATCAACCAATTATCAATTAATTAACCAATATAAAATAATCAGCCAATTTATCAATTAATCAACCAACTTATGAAATAATCAACCAATTGATCACAATCAATTTATCAATTAATCCATTTGGGAAACTGCACAAATTGTTTTTCCATTAAAAGTTAGTGTATGGGGGTCCACTGAGTACATGGTTAACCTACATGCTGTTTATCCATGATAATATTAGTGTGTACTTGGGTCCACTGAGTACATGGTTAACCTACCTGCTGTTTATCTATAATAATATTTGCGTACTGTGGTCCACTGAGTACTTAGTTAACCTACCTGCTGTTTATCCATGATAATATTTGCGTACTGGGGTCCACTGAGTACATGGTTAACCTACCTGCTGTTTATCCATGATAATATTTGCGTACTGGGGTCCGCTGAGTACTTGGTTAACCGACCTGCTGTTTATCCATGATAATATATGCGTACTGGGGTCCACTAAGTACATGGTTAACCTACCTGCTGTTTATCCATGATAATATTTGCGTACTGGGGTCCACTGAGTACTTGGTTAACCTACCTGCTGTTTATCCATGATAATATTTGCGTACTGGGGTCCACTGAGTACTTGGTTAACCTACCTGCTGTTTATCCATGATAATATTTGCGTACTGGGGTCCACTGAGTACTTGGTTAACCTATACCTGCTATTTATCCATGATAATATTTGCGTACTGGGGTCTACTGAGTACTTGGTTAACCTACCTGCTGTTTATCCATGATAATATTTGCGTACTGGGGTCCACTGAGTACATAGTTAACGCAGATGATTGTCTGCTCCTCGCTGTTCTTCGTGTTACAAACCAAGGTAGCACAGGTCTGCACCCAGGTATACCCACCTCGTCTAAAAATAAAAACATGAAATGCCAAATTTGTCTTCCTTTTTCATTCTTTTTAACCCAAAATTCATCTTTTTTTCAGTTTCTTCCTCAATTTTTTTTATCAAAGTACATTAAAATGACAAAACTACTTTTCTATTTGTTATTTATGTTTCGAATTTAAAAAAAAAAGAACAAAGAAATCATTTTGACATCTTATGCTCTCTTTCAATTGCATATGTTTGAAAGAAGCTGAAAGAAAGTTTATGAAAATTGTTTAAATTGGTGCCGGGTGCTAGGTTCAGATGAACTAGTTTCTCATGTAAATTATACACTAGAGGAGTTGAAATCTCCAGCTAAACACGTTTAAATCTACATTGTTTTCACTTTATCATCTCAACACCATACTCCAGGGTGTCAAAATAATATTGGAAGATCTAGAAACTCTGGGATGAATGTCATCTTTGTTATTCCTGTTATTAAAGAAATGTTCCTGGAATTTGTAACTGATAATTTTTGCCTAAACAGATACTGAGACCATATTTAATGAACCGCAAGAACTAGAGAACTAAGCTACGTAGATTAATCTGAACCACTTCTCTTTTATGCTGGTTCAAGTTAAGTTTAGTCTATTTGGTTCAATTGCTCGCTATTCATTAAATCCTGAACAATATTTCATAATTAAATAAATAGAAGACAACAATATTCTATTGTTTTCTGGTTCTCACTGTAAAACATATTTTTTGCAAAAAGTAAAAGTGTGTTGCAATTATTACAATTTTTAAGATGTCCAAGGTGTTTGAATGGTTGAGCTAATATTTGTTGTTTATGTTTTCTGGGAAACACTGTATATATACATTATACAACCTTTTAAAAAGGGTGAAGAGTTCAACAAGAAGTAATGCAAGTTTTAAGCAAACTTTACGCAGCAATTTTCTTTAAACCATGTGGATGGAGTTTTACCATGAATAGCATGCTGACCTACCATATTTTCAATCTCATTGGTTTCATGGCATTTTTACGCAGAAATATTAATTTGGGCTCGGTATCAATTTTCCATTCTTTAAGGGACTGTATACCACTTTTCTAGCGACCTTCCATTTAAAGGAAGGATCTCCAATTCACAACATTATATTTAAAACTCTATTTGGATAACAATTAGCAAGATATCGTCATTTTTCTGTCTTAAATAATCAACTGTCAGAGAGAAAAACTGTGAAAACTTCATCAATTTTGCATTTTTCCATTCTGAGGGGTCACGGGCTGCAATGTGAACCAAGCCCTGCAGCTAGGATGGGCTAGGGGGGCCAAGCACTGCAGCTAGGTCAGAATTTGAAATTTGCACATTTGGGAAGTTGTCACTTGGGAAAATACCGGGGAAGTTGCTGCTTGGGAAAATACCCCAGGAAGTTGTTTCTTGAGAAAATACCCCGGGAAGTTGTTACTTGGGAAAATACCCCGGGAAGTTGTTACTTGAGAAAATACCCCGGGAAGTTGTTACTTGGGAAAATACAACTGGAAGTTGTTACTTGAGAAAATACCCCAGGAAGTTGTTACTTGAGAAAATACCCCGTGAAGTTGTTACTTGAGAAAATACCCCGGAAAGTTGTTACTTGAGAAAATACCCCGGGAAGTTGTTACTTGGGAAAATACCCCGGGAAGTTGCTGCTTGGGAAAATACCCCGGGAAGTTGTTACTTGGGAAAATACCCCGGGAAGTTGTTACTTGGGAAAATACCCCGGGAAGTTGTTACTTGGGAAAATACCCCGGGAAGTTGTTACTTGGGAAAATACCCCGGGAAGTTGCTGTTTTGAATCGCACATCGCGAAGAGTCACTTAACAGCGGCACGAAAGAAGTTCAAAATTTAAAAAAATGTAAATTTTTTAGCTTACCGGTTCATAAATCTGTAGTACATTGACATCACTTGTCCCTTCTTGATCACTAATAAAAAAGAGATGATAAAGAAACAGATTACTCGTCACATTCTCTATTAAGTATTTTTCTTTCCATCTTTGCAACCTGTGGTAGACCTTTTATATTTCAAACTATGAATTCTGTTAAATCATTAAAGAAAGTTTGAAATATTATGTGGATTAGAAAATTATAGATTGTGGCGAATGCTTTATTCCTTTTTTGATTTTTTCATCTGAAATTTGGTTTCATGCTATTCATTATATGGAACAAACCTCTTATCAAACTAATTAAAAAAATAAATAAATTATAAGACAGGTTTTTGTTTTTAGTGATGAAAAATTTAATATTGAGGAGGGGGGGGGGACGAGGATTCCCTCCTTTAAACAATTTTTAAGAAAAATGTTTTGCGACAACCCTAGGCACAATCCATCAGAATCTCAGCACTAGTCCGTCTTCGTAATCGATTCTATTCAAGTCGACAAATTACCCCTTAGTTCCCTCACCGTGTTAATTTTAAACAATTTGTCAGTATTTAATTTAAAACAAGTGAACTTCATACTTTGGTAGAATAGTATTCGAAGAAAAGCTGAAGAAATGAAACTCATTCTGTTATTCATATTATAAATGAGTAATGAAATACCAAGAATGCATACATGATGAATTACCAGGTATTCGAATGAGTGATGAATTACCAGATATGAATGAATGATGTATTACCAAGCATGAATGAATGATGAGTTACCAAGCATGAATGAATGATGAATTACCAAGCATGTGAATGAGTGATGAATTACAAAGGATGAATGAGGGATGAATTAACAAGTATGAATTAGTGATGAATTACCAAGTATGGATCAGTGATGAATTACCAAAAAATGAATAAGTGATGAATTACCAGGTATAAATGAGTGATAAATTACCATGAATATGAATGAGTAATAAATTACCAAACATGAATGAGAAATGAATATGAGGATGAATATGAGGATAAATATGAGGATGAATATGTGGATTAAAAATTAGGATGAATATCAGGATGAATATTAGGTGAATATCAAGGATGAAAATGAGGATGAATATGAGGATAAATATTAGGATAAATATGAGGATGAATATGAGGGTGAATAAAAGAAAGGAATATGAGAAAGAATATAAAGTTGAATACAAGGATGAATATAAGCATGAATATATGAGGTTGAATACCAGGATGAATACCAGGATGAATATAAGAATGAATATAAGAATGACTATAAGAATGAATATGAGAATGAATGAATAAAAATGGAAGGAAGGGTTGATTGATAGGTGAGGTGTAATTCATCTTAGTCGGCGAGCACGGCAGGGAGTCAAAAATAAACCTTAAATTAATGAAGAGTGGAGGGGGGGGAAAACGGAAAGAGGTGGGGAGAGGTGAAAATGCGGGAGTTTGGTTACTCTTAGGATTTTTTATATATCTTAAATTCTTAAATTTTACCATTTTTATTTTCATTTAAAGAAATGTAACACTAAATTCTAATCTCTAATATTTTTTTTGCAACCTGATAGTGATATTTCTAACTTTGAAAATTTGAGGAGAATTCGTAATCTTTAATATCAAATGTCTACGACATCAGTTTGCAAAGATATAAGGATTAACACATTAGATGTTGTGGTTTCTTCGCAAAAAAGAAGATTTTAAGAAGAAAACTTACGATCAGTGTGAGTTTGTTTAATTTTATCCACATCTCCAGCGTGGCACAAAGCATACATAGATTTCCCTGTTAGATCATCCGCAGTGTAATCAAGTAATTCAGCAACCCTACAGATACAGGATTAAATAGATTAAACCCTATAGATACAGGATTAAATAGATTAAACCCTATAGATACAGAGCTAGATTAGTAATAGATTAAACCCTACAGATACAGAATTAAATAGATTAAACCCTATAGATACAGAGCTAGATTAGTTCCCAAGAACAGGTTTTGTTTCAATGCAATAATGCATGCTAAAGATGGAAGGACAAAATACCTTCAAAATTTGAACTTAAATAAAACCAAGGTTGTAATACAAGGAAAGTTAATTGCTGTCGCGTATACTCTGCGTACATATCGAAACCAGTTCTCTCTGAGCGGAATTTGTAAACAAGAATAGATGCATCAGTGTTCGTTTATATCCGAGGAGGTGAAAAGCATTAAATTTGGATAATTTTGATAATTCACATAATAGTTTCCTTTGACCAGAATATTTCATTGATTTTTTTATGTAAAAGATGGATCCCATGTCAGGCTTCGACATCCGTCTTGTGTTTACATTACCGCCCAGAGACAGTACACTGCAGTACAAAAGATGCGTACACTTCTGAAATAACTTTCCTTGCATAACATCCTTGCATAAACCTTAATCTGGATGTTGACCGCAAATACGAGCGAAATGATCAAAATTTGCTGTATAATCATCCAAATATGTTTAATCTTAACACACTTTTTCCAAAATACTATAATTATGACAAGCAAAGGAACTGATTTTTTGCCACAAACTTTAATATTCTAATCTTTGTCTTTGCAACCCAAGGTGTATACCTTTGATATTTCAAAATGTTCTGTTAGATCAAGTTTACAATATTACAGGTCTACACCACAAGGTTGCAAGGATATAGGGGTTAGAAAATATGAGTTTGTGGTTAAAACTCCTTTAAGAAATATCTTACTTGGGTTCACAATGTGCAATTTTAAAGTCGAAGGCCAGCCTCGTGACAAACATATCGGTCTCGAGGCGAACCTCGTGGACGCTGGGGGGAGGGAGGGCGATAGCGAGGCCGATGAATCCCATGATAGGAACTGATTTCTTGGGCTGGGAGTAGGAGTACTGTGGCCGTAGTTTACCCAGTATTAAAACAACACGGTAACCAGAAGACTAAAATTAAATAGATACAGTGGGAGCCCTAAACTGTGATGTAGGAAGACGACATTCAAACAATCATATGTATATTTGATGTTATTATAAAGCAAATCTAGTTAACTACCAATTGGTCGACGTACAAAAAACTTATTAAGGGAAACAGGCGCAAAGAACAATTGCTGTGTTATTTTACTTTTCAAAATTTTGAATAAAAAAATGTATGACTTTAATCATGATTAAATTTGAAATGATACATTTATCAAACAAACATTTATATTTTAATATCTTTTGTACCTTAAAATGGCAGCCACGTTTTGTAAGGGTAGATTTCATCCTGAAATAGGGAAATCAAGTTAGAACCTTTCAGAACAAATTAGGGTTTTTGTCCAAAACCTCATGAGTTCTCCTAATAACTGACAATTCCCTAATATTTTCCCTTAAAATTTCCCCCCCCTCACCAACCTCATGATTTTCCCCATCCCTAATAAACGGCCCTAAGCCCTAACCTTTCTCCGAAAACCTACAAATACCTGATACAAAAAGCCCGGTCGTAACTAGGCTTTCCGTGCTTGTCTTCCCGAGTATTTGACATACAGGTGGTGACAGGATAGCACACTAAACAAACAGAGAATTTGAAAAACCTGTTTTTTGATTACTTGTCTCAAATTTTTATTTTTTAGCCGCTAAATCTTTGCAATCTGATGTTATATACATTTGATTTTTCAAACTGTGAATTGTAATTCTAGCAAAACTCTTCAGAAAAATCTGCAAAATCAGATTGCAAAGATAAAAGAATTTTATTAAAAGTTATTTTATCAGCTTTCTTTGACCAAATAAGTAATCTTTTAACCCTTGAACATAATATGTAAAAGTAAAAAAATCTTTTTAAAAAATTGTTTGACTCCCACAAATTTTGCCTAAAAATAAATTTGTCCAAAAAAATCTTTAAAAATAAAGAAGGTACGTTTCCTTTGCTGATTTGTTTCGGAAAAATGGGAAAATAACATTTTTACAGAGTTACCAATAAAGAATGAGATTTCGAATACGACAGTTCATTTTTCTGATATTTTTTTTTGGAGTAAACTTGTGTCATTATTTAATAAAGGAGTACAAATGCAACCAAAAGTCCAAATTTAAGTCAGAAACAAAAATTTAAACTTTGAGTCGTTTTTTTGCATAGTTTTAAATTGTAATGAAATCTCATCCTTAGTGAATAACCCTGTAAATTTGCAGATGCAAACGGAATTTGTTAATTGCATGTTAATATGTTAATTAGTTAGAAAGCAAAGAAAGAAATAGAGAATAGGGGAGAACAAAGAATTTTGGGAAAACAGGGAAAAAAAGTTTTCAGAATTTTTCCTGTTTTTCCAAAAAAGTTGAAGAAAGAAAGGAAAGTAGTGAGTGAACCATCACCGTGCAATACAAAAGTTTAGTATTCAACAGTAATTTGAATAATAAACTTTTTTATAGAGAAAACCGAGAAGTTTTATCCTAAATATTTCTTTATGTTAAAGGGTCTGTGAACCTCAACTTTTTAAATGACCCTCTATATGTACAGTGGTATGTCCGATTCTGAACGGTACCCTTTATAACCTTGTCTGCTAAAGCTTGATGGAGATATCCTTATTTTTCCGTCTTCAAATTGAGTGCCGGGAAACTCGAGGTTACAGTGTACAGTCATGTGGCCATTTTCAGGCACTCAACTTTTCAGCCAGAAAAATACGGAATTTACCGCCATTGATGAATTTACTTAGATCATATAGGCTACTGATGCGAATTGGGAAAGGTCAATGTAAATTACATGTGCGGCCCTTTTAAGAAATATTTTTAATAAAATTCCGCGGAATAGATTTGCCAAGGTTAATATATTACTAGGTTAGCTCACCACTTACAAGGCTTACCATCGGGGATAGGGGGGACAGCACCTCCCTGCCCCCCCGCCCCCTCCTCCGTCTGTGTAGGACTGTCTCCCGGACTGGCAAGGGTAACGCCTATCTGCTCAGCTAGCTCGGCGTGGTCAGCTTGATGTACGTAATCAAACACACTACTTCCGGTCAATTCAACCTGATCAAACAATACAATTTTATCATCTTTTATCATATCTTTGCACCTTGATGATGGTCTTAAACCTTTGTTATTATCATTATCTGTACCTGAGAAAGGCCTAGATAGATTGATACAGTTTCTGATATATAAAGGAACCGACCATCGGAAGCAAGTGATATGGCAAATCCATCAAGAGATTGAAGGATATGTGTTCCTTCATGCTCCTAAATCATAGAAGGATTAAAGGGATTGTAGGATATGCGTTCCTTCATGCTCCTAAATCATAGAAGAATTAAAGGGATTGTAGGATATGTGTTCCTTCATGCTCCTAAATCATATAAGAATTAAAAGGATTGTAGGATATGTGTTCCTTCGTGCTCCTAAATCATATAAGAATTAAAGGGATTGTAGGATATGTGTTCCTTCATGCTCCTAAATCATAGAAGAATTAAAGGATTGTAGGATATGTGTTCCTTCGTGCTCCTAAATCATATAAGAATTAAACTTCATGCTCCTAAATCATAGAAGAATTAAAGGGATTGAAGGATATGTGTTCCTTCTTGCTTCTAAATCATATAAGAATTAAAGGGATTGTAGGATATGTGTTCCTTCATGCTCCTAAATCATAGAAGAAATAAAGGGATTGTAAGATATGTGTTCCTTCATGCTCCTAAATCATAGAAGAATTAAAGGGATTGTAGGCACTTCATGATTTCAAATTAAAAAGGGATTGAATGAAAGTTTTTCTTAGTTCTCTTAGATTATTGTACATTAAGGATTTATAAGTTTCTAAACTAACCTCGAAAATATCCATGGCAAGCCCTCCACCAAGTGGACCGCGTCGTAGACTAGATCCTTAAAAAACAAATCATTGTTCTATTTTTCTCGAAAAAAAAAACAAAAATTGTTGGGACTTATTATTCATTTATTTGTTTTCATAAATAAAGTTACATTAACAACAAAGATTTTAATTACATTTGAAAAGAATATCATATAGATTTGGAAATTTTCCAAAAATGCAGAAAAAACATTTTTTTAATAAACCAGAAAATGAAAAATTTAGATTTTAAAATCCTCTGAAGAAACCAGAAAATCTGAAAAGTCGTTATTGTATAACGGGAACATGGACACAGACACAAAGAAGGAACTTAAAGTAATATATAATCTATTTATATATAAAGTTGTAATCTCTGTTTGTCCGTCTGTTTGGTTGTCCGATCATAACTCAGAAACCCCTGGACCGATTTGCCTCACATTTTTATTTGGGAACTCAGTAGGACACCAGTAATGTTCTTAGCTTGGTTTTGATATTTTAGTTGAGTGGGTCGACTGTTAAAAGGAAAAATAGCTAAAATCGTAATTTACGACAAAGTGCTGGTAAAGGGTGGGACTATATCTGACCCCTGGGCAACGCTGGGTTCCCAAGCTATTAACAGGGGGAAACACATAAATAGATAAATATATAGAAGATAGATAGATGGAAAGATGGCTGCGAATAAACATGAAAGTTTACACTTGTTTAAAATTCTGAATATTTGCTAAATAAACTCAACAACCCGGCTTACAGCACATACTAGAGGGGGGGGGGAAAGGAAACTAAAATATTTTCTTACTTTTTAAAGTTGCTTTCCCATCAAATCGTCCATCTCTGTTCCAGGGGGGATCACCGTGATTTGCAAAATCGCGCAACCTCAGATACGCGATTGTGAGCCGTACAATCGACGCTTTGTCCAACTGAAATATTATGCATGTATGTGTTTGTTCGTGTTTGATCGTGTGTGTGTGTGTGCACCTGTGATGTGAGGCCCATAATAGAAGCGTTATCAAGCTAAAAATAGAAAAGAACAATTGATAATCGGAGGTTTAATTGTGAGTGTGCTCTTAAGCCCCAAAACCTTTTCAGAACCAACATTTTTATCAGGGGTGGTTTCGAATATTTTAAAGAAATGATGTGTCAAAAAAGTATAAAATAATTTGGACATTTAAGAATTTTTGTGTGTTTGTGTTAAATACAATATTTTTATTTTTGTGTGTTTTAATTTAACCCATTTTAAGTTGACGGGAGTAGAATAAAGAAGAGGGGGATAGAATTTGTTTGCAGTTAAGTTTAACTTATTAGGAACGTTCAGAAACTAAACAATGAGCAATTATTTTTTCATAAATGTATTTCGTTTACAATTAATCTCATTGTAAAATGTAAACATATCCTCTTCTCCTTAATTATATACTTGCTTTAATTCAATACAGAGGAATAGCTAGAAGTTGTATAAAGGTGGGGGTGCGCAAAACTATACCCCCCCCCCCCTCCCAGTAACGTGTACAACTGTGGAACTCATACAACTGTTGAATAAGAAGAGGATTTTAAGACTCAAGTTATGATAATTAATTGCCCAAAACAAGATTGTGTTCAAAGTTGATTTACAAGCTACTGGTTTTTGACGTCATCTTAGTCCACAGTTTTACGGGGTTCACTGTATGTTTATAAATGGTTTAGTTGAACCTGTGACGTAATAGCTCCGGGTAGTGGAAGCATCTTAGCGAGCTCGTAGAATTCATAGTTTTCCTTTCCTCTTCTAGACCTCGCTGCATCACGTGACTTCTCCTTTCTTAACTCAAGAATTCTGCAAAAAAAAAAATAAAATATTAGTTACAAAAAAATCAAGATTTTCTTTTAAAACTTATTTCTTATTTGTTATAATTGTGTTTTTTTTTTTAGAAATTTCTTATTTTCCTATATTTCCGTATCACTGTATCCCTGTACCCTATACCCATGTACCCCTGTATTCCTGTATCCCTGTATCCCTGTATCCCTGTATCCCTGTATCCCTGTATCCCTGTATCCCTGTACCCCTGTATCCCTGTACCCCTGTATCCCTGTATCCCAGTATCCTAGTATCCCTGTATCCCATTATCCCTGTATCTGCAAGCTCCTCATTAGCATCATAACAGCCATAAATTGGTCGATAAACAAACCAAATATGTTCTAACAGCCCCTCCGCGCACGTCAAAGGCAAAAAAACATTATCAATCATTTATCAATAGTTTTTTCTTATTCACGTTTTAATTAGAGAAGCATTACAGGAAGTTTGATTTATTAAAAAATAATATTTCCGAATCCCAAGGGTAATCCAGTAAACGTCAAAACGGCTGAACCGATCGGGCCCAAATTTTGTGGGACCTCAAGTGACCCCCTTTACACCGAGATCGGATTGAAAATGAGGAAAATAAAGCTCACACATCTTTGTTTGCTGTTTAAAACCGCGCGTTACTTATATAGAGAACCGCGATTAAAATAATCCATTTTTCCGACAGAAAAAAGGGATAACTTTGGCTGGACAAAAATTTCAGGGTACCGTTGTGCATCGGACAGACCTTCTATATATGGAGGGTTACTTGTAATTACGTCTACAGTCTCTTTAACTAACAAATACTTACGGATGATGACCATATCTTGAATTTAAAGAGTTCTGTTCAGATAATTCATCCATTCTCCTGCAATACATCCTTATTATTAAAGTTTAAATAAATAACTTTTAATTGTATGAAAGAAAAAATTAAAATCCATCTACGTTAGAGTTCTTCTAAAATCTCTTGGTTTTGTATTTGTAAAAAGAGAAATTGTTTTAAAAAATATGTGAAATGATTTTTTTTCTTTTTGTCAGGTGCAAAACAAGGCCGTAAAGTCGAACCTGGATCTGTGATTAAATAAACTTTTGTTTTCGTTGAGATTGGAATGATCTTACGACAAGAAGACTGATTCAGTCAAACAAAAAAAGGTCTAAGAAAGGCTAAACCTTTAACATGGGTTTACATGAACATATAACAGCGCCCCACCGGGCACTGTCAAATATTACACGGGTTGTAGAAGCATTCTAATGTACATAAATAACACAAACTTTACATGTACATTGTGTACATATATAGAATATTCTAAACAAATTGTTGATGAAAAAATTATTTAATCATAGAAACCTGATGTTGTTAAGTACAATGTTTAATCTAGCTGTAAAGTACATAATCGAATGTACCTAGCTGTTAAGTACATAATTTAATGTACCTTGCTGTTGGATCAATCCCTGCCGCATAAATCTTATTGTACTGCATCTGTTGTGCTGTAAACATTGCCTGGTTATCCATAATACACCTGAACATTAATAAAATCATTAAGAATAAGAATAAGAATAAGAATAAGAATAAGAATAAGAAAAAGAATAAGAATAAGAATAAAATTAAGAATAAGGCTAAGAATAAGAATAAGAATAAGAATAAGAATAATAATAAGAATAAGAAAAAGAATAAGAATAACAATAAGAATAAGGCTAAGAATAAGAATAAGAATAAGAATAAGAATAAGAATAAGAATAAGAATAAGAATAAGAATAAGAATAAGAATAAGAATAAGAATAAGAATAAGAATAAGAATAAGAATAAGAATAAGAATAAGAATAAGAATAAGAATAAGAATAATCACAGTATGACAATAATGCACCTGAATAATGACAATAACAATGATAATAATGACTTCACATAATTATATTTACAAAAAAAATATAAATGTTGTAAAAATCATTTTTAAGAAAATATTATTGAGAAATGCAGTTTAGATTATTGGACTCTTTTAAACAGGTTGATCAAAGATAGAGATAGATAGATAGAGAGTTAGATATATGAATAATTAGATAGATGGATAAATAGATATTCCCCCCTCCGCTATAGTTTTGACAGGTCTTTGGGGGCAACAATTGTCACTAATATTATCAAAATTGAGGAGTGTGATTGAAAGAAAGAGATAAAAAGAAAATAATGTCGCTTCATTAAGCATGTATTCGACAAAAGAATATATTTTGCGATTGTGTTATTTTAGCATCTCCTTGAGTCAATCCAATAAATGCTTGTCATTAATTTTGTCCTTCACTCTCTTATTTTAAAAATAAAACTTATATAAAGAAAAAGATAGAAGATATAATTATCGCCGTTCACGCAAAAATATAATTTTGAACCCGTTGTTTTAGTTTAAGATAAAGTAAGACAAATATGTGAAGGGAGGGGGGGGGGGCAACAAAGGAGTGTCCCCCCCCCCATCGTTTGCTAACTAATGTTAATTCCTAGCAATTTTTCCGATCTTGGATTTTGATAATTTTAATTACCAAAGAACCGACGGTAATTAGTGTTCGAACAAAAATCAGTTGACAATCCGTTGACAATTGTGATAAGAAAGGGTGCAATTCAGTTTCCGTTCTGCAAACTAAATGACTTTTGCAAAAATTGTGTTCGCAAAATAATTAGCTGCCTTTCAAGAAATGCCAAGTTTATTGTAAGTTTTCATAAAAAATCAGGTTTTTATGAAAATGTAAAATCAGATTTCAGAAGTCTATAAACGCCAAATTTTTTTTTCATTTTTCGAATCTATAACAACAAGAAAAACGGGGAAACTGAGAATGTTATCTTTTAAACTATATAAACTATATTTAAAAGCTATTCCTGATCTTTATTTTCCAACAAGTTCATAAGTTTTCAATTTTCTCATAAAAGAAAACATAGTTTAAGTAAAAATACAATTTTTGATCGGACCCAATAGGTGTTTCTATAATTTACGTTGGAAAGATTACCTTTCTTTAAATTGTTTAGATAAAATTAGATGTTAAAATTATGCGCGCGCTTTGCCTGTTGTGTGTGCCATATGACACGGTTTAAGAATGCCGCACTCAATTTTTTGTGGTCTTTGAGTTTTCTAACAAAAAAGTTCATAAGAAGGTCCTTTTTATTCCTTATTACAACAACATTGCTAACTAGCAAAACAAAACAAAAAATAGGGACAAACATAATTTTCAAAGTTTTCTTTCATCTTCATTGCGTTTTTGGTGTTTGAAAAATTGAATGCAAAATGTTGTTGTTATTATTCTTGTGGGTGTGTATAGCCCTGTAATATGAAGAAACAAGGCAAAAACTGGTTAATTCAATTATACCTTTACTTCGAGCTAACAAACACGGGTCTTTACAATGCTGGATAAAAGAGGTGTTAAATATGCGCCAGGGTGGGGGGGGGAGGGGGGAAGGGGGAAACAAGCACGTTAAACATCAAGATCTAGTAAAAAAACATATAACACTGTAAAAGTAGAGTGTGATTGATATGATAAAAAGATGAAAATGACTGATTTTGTTTTCAAAGTGATCAAAATATTGTATTGTTTAACGCTGAGAATAAACTTTTAAAAACTAAAGCTAAAAGCTAGAGCTTTATAGTTACGACTCATTAAAGTAGACCCAGTCTTAAAATTGATGCAAGTTTTTAAAGCACTCTGGATCTTTGCATTATTAAATGCCTACCCAATACATAATATAATATGGGAAATGTATAGATAAACAAAAATTAGCGAACTCTACGTGTCCATTATGTTGTCAATATTTGTTGGTTTAGTGTACATTAAACTCGAGGATTTCAATCAATAATTTAGCGGATTTCCTTCAAATCTGTGAAGTAAGAGTATGGTAGTTTACCCTGCATAATATGGAAAATGTTGAGGAACGTGAAGATCCATGGGAAGATGATGATGAGGATAGGCAGGGTGGCCGCCCTCCCCTTGCATTATTAACCCTAAATTCAACATCAAATTAACTCCAAATAAATTTAAAAATCTTTTTTTTTCAAAATTCAAAAGTGTTTAAGCTTTTTAAAGTAATAAAAGTTATCCTAATCCATGAGAATATAATTGTTTTTGCTATTTATGCTTTTATATATTAAAATTTCTATTTTCTGAAATTTGATAATGTTATTTATGCCAAGTTAACGTCATGAAATCGAGAGAAATTTTTTTTAAAGCAATAATAAAACGAAGGTTTGAATCATTTTGATTAATAAAAAAGTTCAGATGAGCGTTGCCTATGATCTAATCATGTTTAAGAAAAATATATTTTTTTTTTGACAAATTTTAATTTCGTCAGACATCAAATTCTCTCTGAGGTATTAATGTTGATTAAATATTGTTTTATTTGATGTGTTTCCCTTGAATGTTGGGTAGGTGTTGAAATTATCCTTAATTCCTTTACATCACATATAAATAATCCGCGATTCACATCCAATAAATCCTCGCAGTTATAAATGTCAAGACATTTTGCCGATTGTGGCTTTAAACCCCAATTGAGAATTTGATCACGTCCGGACCACCGTTGCTTTACAACCGCACAGCACTCGGCTTACAACCAGACTGAGAACCGGGTTAAGCCGCTCCCCGGGATCCTTCCCGCTCTCTTCTCTCATTGGTCAGATTTGTCACAGCTCTGCTCCTATTGGTCGAGCCTGGCGGGGATTAATTTCCTGACGAAAGCTGCAGCTGTGTCCCCGGTTATAACTGTACACTCGGAGATTTTTCGCGGATTTTTGAAACTTCTTCTTTTTCAAGATGGAGGGCACCTTGCAGCGGACATGACGGGAAAGTTAAAAACATTTAAGAACCGAAAAAATAGAAGAGAATCGTGCTACGTGCGGACGTCAGATAAATGATAATTAGATGTGCGCAGGATAGCTTATGCAGTCTAACATACGAATAAACCCCAAAATAATGTTTTTTGAACATTCTTCAAGCAAACAGTATTATTAAATAATTATTTCTCCATAGTTGAAAACAAATCGTGAATCCTTATTTGTCGTTGGTCAAGTTTTTTATTTGAATGATGCCACATTAATGATTGTCGTTTATTTAACTTTAATTATAGAGCCATTGGATATATCTAACTTTCCTTCCTTAGTTAGTTAGATATGTACGTAGAGCCATTATATCTAACTTTCATTCCTTAGTTAGTTAGATATGTACGTAGAGCCATTTAATATTTCTAACTTTCATTCCTTAGTTAGTTAGATATGTACCTAGAGCCATTTAATATTTCTAACTTTCATTCCTTAGTTAGTTAGATATGTACGTAGAGCCATTTGATATATCTAACTTTCATTCCTTAGTTAGTTAGATATGTACGTAGAGCCATTTAATATTTCTAACTTTCATTCCTTAGTTAGTTAGATATGTACGTAGAGCCATTGGATATATCTAACTTTCATTCCTTAGTTAGTTAGATATTTACGTAGAGCCATTTAATATTTCTACCTTTCATTCCTTAGTTAGTTAGATATGTACGTAGAGCCATTTCATATTTCTAACTTTCATTCCTTAGTTATTTAGATATATACGTAGAGCCATTTAATATTTCTAACTTTCATTCCTTAGTTATTTAGATATGTACGTAGAGCCATTTGATATATCTAACTTTCATTCCTTAGTTAGTTAGATATGTACGTAGAGCCATTTAATATTTCTAACTTTCATTCCTTAGTTAGTTAGATATGTACGTAGAGCCATTTAATATTTCTAACTTTCATTCCTTAGTTAGTTAGATATGTACGTAGAGCCATTTAATATTTCTAACTTTCATTCCTTAGTTAGTTAGATATATACGTAGAGCCATTTAATATTTCTAACTTTCATTCCTTAGTTAGTTAGATATGTACGTAGAGCCATTTAATATGTCTAACTTTCATTCCTTAGTTAGTTAGATATGTACGTTACGTAGAGCCATTTGATATATCTAACTTTAATTCCTTAGCTAGTTATATATATACACTTAGAGCCGTTGGATTTATCTAACTTTCATTCCTTAGCTAGTTATATATATATATATATATATATACGTAGACCCATTTGATATAACTAACTTTCATTCCTTAGCTAGTTATATATAAATATACGTAGAGCCATTTGATATATCTAGCTTTCATTCCTTAGCGAGTTAGATATATACGTAGAGTCATTGGATATATCTAACTTTCATTCCTTAGCTAGTTATATATATATACGTAGAGCCGTTTGATATATCTAACTTTTATTCCTTAGTAAATTAGATATATACGTATATACATCTTACTTTAGAAATATGGTTATATATTATATATACATATCTAATTAGCTGAAGAATTAAAGTTAGATATATGGCTATATATCTAACTAGCTGAAGAATTAAAGTTAGATATATGGTTATAAATATTTGAATTGAAGAATATTGACAAGGGTGTTAGAGAGCGTATGGGGGGGGGATTTAAACAAAGTACCCCCAAGAGATGTATTACATTTGAATAGGGTTTATCCACAGAGCAGAAATAAATAGAAAGCGTGTATCTACTGTCCATGGCGTGCAAAGAAAAGATGTTTATTTCCAATATTACTATTACGACTTTGTGACGGAAAAGAACAAGTTTAGTTGGTTGAAAATAAAAAAATGGTTTTGCATTTTTTCTGTAAAGCTCTTTTGTATTTTGGAGTTATGATTAAAAACATTTAAAATTTCAATTGGACGAAAACTAGATTTTAATGGATGGATGAAGCAGAAAAAGTTTATTTAAAATTTGATTTTCTAAGGCATAACACATCCAGCTTTTTCAGGAACTGCTTCTCTTCTTTTCTCTTCTCTGTATCCTGGAAAACATAGAGAGCAAACCAGAAGAACCAGCAATCAAAACAGTTTCAAGTCATTTATATCAGGGATGACTATTCCCTCATTTTAATATGAAATTAAAAAAAAAACCTTGAAAAAAAAATCAGTTTGATAAAAAAATTTTTTTTCTAAAACCTGTTTGCGAAAAAGTTTAATAAGAGTAGTTTCACAGAAGATTTATTCCAAATGAAAAAAAGTTGAAGAATTGAACAATTTGGAGAATACAGAATACATTTTAACCTGAGGAGATATCAATCTTACAGGGACTGTTACACTATAGTTTCAGTAGAAGTAAATATTTCCATTAACTGTTTGCGCCAATTCAAGGATTGAAGGATTTGAAGGATAATGAGATAGATAGAAAGATAGATGTTACCGCCATACTATTTCTATTGGTTCAGAATAGAAAACAAACACATGACTGAACCCTGATTGGATGAGGGACTAATGGACTCGGCATACAGGAGTGTAATGCGTTATTTAGGTGGTGCTATGGAAACGTCTCACCACGGAAATGCGTCAAAAAAAGGAATCATAAAACTAATTTAATGTCGTCTTCTCTCATTAAAACAAATTTAATTGAAAAAAATTATTTATAGCATTAATTTAGGATAGGTTAGGTTGCGCCGTAGGCAACGAAGGGGGCTCGGTTGGACTAGGGGAGCTGTGCGCTGCGGCTAAGGGGCCGAGCGCTGCGGCCATGGCTGTGAAAATTGTTAGAATATAGTTTTTCAATCTTAAGTTGAGAGAAGACGACATTAAATTCGTTTTATGAGCCCGTTTTTTGAGGCATTTCCGTGGTGAGATGTTTGCATAGCACCACGTCGTAAGTGACCCTCAATTCCACTATAGTTTCAGGAGAAGTAAATATTTCCATTTACTGATAGCACCGACGGAAGGATTCATTACTCTGATTGGATAATGAAATAGATAGGAAGATAGATGTAACAGGCCATACTATTTCTATTGGTTCAGAAAAGACAACAAACACATGACTGAACCATGATTGGGTCAGGCATACAGGATCCGAGTGCCTCCAATACAATTATTTTATTTGACCTAATTTCATTTGAGCTTTAATTTTAATTGTTACATTACTGATTCACAACGTGACCCTACTCTGAACCATTATGAACTAGACATAAGAAAAAGGTAAAATTTATGTTTATAACTGGTATGACTTTGTAACCTCGTAGATCCTTTAGTTTTTATTTTACACACAGATGCTAGAACAAATTTATTAGTTTATATATTGGAAATTCAAAACAATTTCTGTTATAGTATATACAGTTCCTTGCTTCGGTATAGTATATACAGTTCCTTGCTTTGGTATAGTATATACAGTTCCTTGCTTCGGTATAGTATATACAGTTCCTTGCTTTGGTATAGTATATACAGTTCCTTGCTTCGGTATAGTATATACAGTTCCTTGCTTCGGTATAAGTTGTTTTTAAAAAGATTCTCCCCTTATAGAGGCAACAGATAGAGGTAAGATTAGTAGCGATCACCATCGATCATTTTTCGACGTAAGCCTATACCACCTATTTTTCGCGAACACTCCCTTTGAATCAATTTCAATCTAAAGCTATACCTCAACAAGCCAGATTAACTTTATAGATAGAAGCACATTTATATCCCCGTAATTTTAGCTACACAAAAAAATTAAAGGCTCCGCAACTTAGATTTCAAAAAATAATTCTTTATTGCTAATAAGGCGTGCATTTTAAGAACTGCAAACCAAGTCTACATTCAAAACTTTAACATTTTTCGTTCGTAAAAGTCAAACATTTTACAAATTTTCTAGTTTTAACTTGTGACTGTTCAAAATCCAAGGAAATGAAATTTTAGTGAAATGATGAAAATAATTCAAACAAAAGATGAAATAAAATTTTTTAAAACATTTTCTGCGTCATAAATTTCATTTAATGACTCTCAACCTGTAAAAAATAAATAAAATAAGATGTACATTTTTGGCGTGTAAAACAATTACGCAGCACATGTTATGGTATATAATTTAGATTAGTGTCGTGTGGCCGGCTGTACGCGCGTGTGTACGTGAGGGTGTATGTACGTGATGGTGTAAGTACGACCGAACGTGCCGTTAATACAAACTTGCATCAATTTCTAAATACATTGACAAATCAACAATCTTACAATTTATTCGCGTACTTTATTCACAGACAGAAATACATTAATTTGTCAAAATAACGAAAGAAGGCCGGACAGATAGATAGAAAGATATAGATAGATAGATAAATAGATTGACATTTAGATAGATAGCTAACTAGATAGATAGATATAAAGGTAGATAGATAGATAGATAATATATAGATAGATAGACAAATAGATAGAAGGCTGGATAGATAAATAGATAGATAGATAGATAGATAGATAGATAGATAGATAGATAGATAGATAGATAGATAGATAGATAGATAGAGAGATAGATAGATATTTAGATAGATATATCCCTAATGTTCCCTTCACACTGTTGATTAGTCCTATGTTCTCATAATTCCTCTGGATTAACCAGATATGATTAACATTAGGATAAACTATACACATTTACACTCATATCTATTCATCTATCTATCTATACATCTGCCTTTCTATTTATATATCTATCTATCTGTTTATCTATATATCTATCTATATATATATATCTATTTATCTATCTACCTAACCATATTTTTGTCTTTCTATCTCTCTTTGTTTCCATCCATCTGTTTATGTGCCTTTTTTCGAGCTTTTTTTACCTTTGAGGTATGTGTCTTATGATTTTGTTAATCCATATTAAATTTTCTTTTTATTGGCATCTTGTTGCTAACCCTCTAATCCCCTGCCCCACCCCATTACACCCCTTAGTCGCCCAATATTTCTCTACAGTCATAACTTCCCCCAGGAAAGATATTTATATATGTTCCCCTTCTACTTCCCCCCCCCCTCCCTTGGATTAGTGAGACTCATTAAACATGATATTGGAGTCATAATTAGCACGCCATTTATTACATATTATATTTCTTAGTACTGCTACAGTTCATTGTGGAAACGTATAGAGAGAAGATTATTATAGTCAAGGTACTAATGCAAGGAAAGTTATTTCAGAGGTGTACACTATTTTTCTACTGCAGTGTATTGTCTTTGGACGGAAAAGTAAAACAAAAGACGGATTCCACAGCCTGACAGGGAATCCATTTTCACAAAAATAATCTATAAAATATTCTGGTCAATGGAAACTATTATGTGAATTATCAAAATTAGACGAACACTGATTCTTGTTTACAAATTCCGCCCAGAGAGAACTGGTTTCAATATGTACGCAGAGTATACACAACCGCAATTAACTTTCCTTGCATTATAACCTTGATTATAGTAGGCTTACGCTCCGCACCCACTATATTAGTAGCAATTTTAGCGCTAACTGTTGCTTTTCAAGTCTCCTTTTACATCGTACTCTGCAACAATAAAATCGTGGACTTTTCTGTTTAAAAGATATTGACATTTTTTCCACTTAAACATTTCTTACCTTTTTGAATTTAGTTTTGACAGCCTGCATTTCAATGGTAATAGGTAATTTTTTTGACACGCGGTCGCGATTAAAAAACTTTGTTTCGGTTTAATTGTAAGACATGGAAAGAGATTAGAAGTCTACACGTCTCGTTACCCTTGTTCACGACTTTATTAAGCAGTTGGAACAAAACTAAACTAAAATCAGATTTTAGCGACGAAAAACTTACTCTATGCTAAGTATGCCCTGTCTTTTTGGGAAGAAACCACTTAGATGTTTATAGTTAATCACTAACTTGTTACTCTAAACTATCTTTACCTAAGTACAGGGGACATTAGTTCCAAAACTAACAAATGGCCAATTTCTAACACTGAGTGTTAGAAATGGGCAACAATTGAAAGACTGTTTTTTGGGATCCCGGCCATATTCAGAGTAAAAGTCGATAGTAAAAGCTATAACCAAAATTGTATTAAACGTTTTCGAGACAAAACCCACCGTTTTTGAGTATAATCCACAATTCAAAACAAAACTCACTTTCATAACTTACAAAATAAATCACTGAAAACAAAAATTATCTTATGAAGACTAAATTAACTTCTGAATTATTTCTAGAATCTAAGTTTCCACATTTTATCTGTTAAATTAGAAAATATGGATGATTTATTTTCAAGCATTTAAACAAACGTTTTCCCGCATTTCTAGTTAAATCTATATTGTAAGAACAAATGATATTCATATTTTGATTTCTCAATGCTGCAGTTGTAATGATTTTTAAATTATAAAAGAACAGTTTGTTTTTACTTTCTATTTTGTTTATATTTTACCTTTCATATGTTCTGTATTCAAGGGAAACTAACTTTATCTAAGTATGTCCTCTTTTGGAAAGAACCCAATCAGGTTTTAGCGACATACTAATCGAAACTAACTCCAGCTGAGTATGTCGTGTCTTAATGGGAATAAACAAATTATATTTTAGCAACATGCCTAAGGATGTTCCGTCTTTAAGGAAATAAATTCCTATAAGATTTATCAAAATTTACCAAACTAAAATTCTGTTTTCCATCAAAAAAGCGCAATTATCTTTTAATACCAAATATTGTAAATCCAAAACACTCAAAAAATGTAGAATGTTTCTATGACGAATGATAATTTAAAATCATTATTTATAGGCATAGC
The DNA here is from genome assembly GCF_000591075.1 of Eurytemora carolleeae. Taxonomy (NCBI): domain Eukaryota; kingdom Metazoa; phylum Arthropoda; class Copepoda; order Calanoida; family Temoridae; genus Eurytemora; species Eurytemora carolleeae. The sequence continues at coordinate 21,865 of NW_019396903.1, read as the reverse complement.
TTTATTTTTTTGATGCTGTATTTTTTATATATTTGTATCTAAACCATACAAATACAAATACAAGCAAGTCATGAAGCCTGATCTATTAAGTCATGTAATTGCATACGTGTAACTTAAAATAAAAAGAATTAAACTAAAATAATCTTAAAATCTAATGTTTTCCCACGTTTCCCTTCCCCCTCACCCCTGCAACAAACCATTAAATTGTTTGTTTAAATACTTTCTCTACATTGTTTGTTTTTGTTTACATTTTGTAAACAAATCCTGCGTAGCCAATTCAAATTTTCAAACGCCTCATTATTTGCGTAAATCCTCTCGTTGCGTCAGCAGTTAATTTGCAATTTTGCATATATAGACCATTAGACTGTTTATTAGTCTACAAATTCTATTGTTTACATAGAACAACAACAATTGAGAAACCGGTTTTATTCATCCAAACTCAATTTTCTACTCTAGTACAGCTTCCGTTACATTTAACATGATTCAACTCTAAGAGAATGTAAGTAATGTAAAGAGATAAAAAATACTTTCAAATTCTAAAACACTGTAAACACGATGATTTTAAAGGACCCACGTGTCTGATTTATAAAAATGATGGAGTAGTTTATGCTTTTCCGCCTGAAAATCTAATGTTTTTAAGTGCTGAGGCCGAATTTAAAGAATTTGAGCGGCGGCTTAAATTTAAGCCGCGGCTCAAATATGGTTGGTTTCACTTAAAATTGTATTCATACTACCCTCACTACCTCCGACTTTTTAAAATCTATATATCAACATTTATTCAAGAATTTGTTTTTTATTTCAAACTACCCTCACTACCACCAAGTTGTTGAAATCTTTTTATCAACATTTATTCTAGAATTTTTTTTTCAATCCCCTACTTCCCTGACCAACACTGACTTTATATAAATCAATACATATCTTTATTTTTAAAATTTAAATTATTACTACTTTAACTATCTTCTATTTATCTGACATAAAGCTAATGGGAAAAATAAGGCATTTTATACATACAGGATCAATTTGACCCCCCTTCTAAATCCCTTGTTTGATGATCTGCAAAAAAATTGGAAATTTGAAAAAATTGAATTTATTTTGGCAAAATCCAGTTATAAAGTAAAAATGTTTGAAAAAAAATGTCCAAAAAATGATAAAATATACATTTTTTAAAGCCCTTAACCGTACCATTCCAAATATGCAAAAAAATAGCAAAATTTTAAATAACCTGATTTTTAATCAAGAAAACCTAAAAATGTGCAAATTTCTTTTGAGAGGTTGTATGCAAATAATTTGCAAAAAATTGCTTATGTCGTAGGCTTTTCAAAAAGCTGAACATTATCTAAATCTGACAACTGAAAGTGGGTTAAAACAAAGATTTAGTTTGTTCCAAAACAGATAAGCTCTATCTGTCGGTTTATATACTACTCTATTTACTCCAAGAATGGGGTCTTAGACAAAGGAACTCAACATTCTGAACTAAAAAAGACAGACTTATTCTGTTCTCGTCCTTTATTCCTTTCTCTTATACTTTATTTCATCCTTTCTGTTCCTTTAATATTACTTTCTCTCATCCTTTCTGTTCCTTTAATATTACTTTCTCTTATCCTTTCTGTTCCTATAATATTACTTTCTCTCATCCTTTCATGTTCCTATAATATTATATTCTCTAATCCTTTCTGTTTCTATAATATTACTTTATCTAATCCTTTCTGTTCCTATAATATTACTTTATCTCATCCTTTCTGTTCCTATAATATTACTTTCTCTCATCCTTTCTGTTCCTGTAATATTACTTTCTCTCATCCATTCTGTTCCTTTAATATTATTTTCTCTCATCCTTTCTGATTCTTCCTTTTTACTTTCTATGTTTCTTTTTTACTTCTTAATCTTCATCTTTTGCCCTTTTCGATTTTTTTTCTAATACACGTTCTTTCCCGCTTTCCTTTCTGTTTCTTTTATTTTTCTAACTGCATCCGTCCTAAATCTTCCTAATTTTCTCTAGCAAGCATGATAAAAGCATATAAACAAAACTCCGAACCACATATTGAAATCTCAGTCCATTGGCACGTACGCCACGTGCAATGTACATATTTGTCTTTACAACTACACACAAGTTCTTAAAAATAACCGCGCAATGTATTTGTTTTACAAAATATTGCAATTTAAGGCATGCCCCCCCGCCCCCCCCCCCCCCCCCCCCCCCCCCCGACAACTTGAACGTCAAGTCAGGTTTTACAAGGCTTTAAAACATTTTAAATGATATTTAAGAATGGAAGAACAAGACTGTATCCACTCTAATGTACGAATTAACAGTTCTCATTTGCTGAACCTTAAAACTCCACCATAAAGGGATGGTTCCCGAAAATCAATGAAAGCTTTGACTTATGATTGTCATTGTAGACTTTATGCCAGTACACTCTTGCATTTCAGCATCAAATTTTCAGCTAGAAGATTACGGATATCTCAGTCAATGATTATCGGTATAAATTTTTGATGAATCAGACATGCCACTCTGTAAATGGAAGATCGCTTGAAATTACGTTTACCTCTTTTAAGAAATTTTTAAAATAAAAATACTCCTGGGGGTGGGTTTATTAATTAGACAGAAGTAGTTGAATTCGGTCTAGCTAGTTGAACTACTCTCAGATGTACTCTCGGCCAATCAAGGGATGTAATTTAACACAGATAAAATCAAATTGTATAACATTGATAAACAGACAAGATTTGAAACATTAGGAAAACCTTCTGAACAAAATATTTTTAAAATAGTCTAGAGAGAGAGAGATTAAACCGCAATAAAGGAAGGAAGGAGGATATTAAACTATAAAAACAGGGACAAAACAGGGATAAACATTTTTCAAAATAAAAATTATGATAAAGATAAAAATGAATAAAATTAAGATTGAAAATTATTTCACGGTGTCTGAAAAGTATATCAACCCCTGGACAAATAACAAAATTGTCAAAAATACCCTGTTTCCGACTAATTACACGGAAAGTGGTAATAAACTTTTAATTTCAACAATTTTCTCATCCTTTCCAGTACAATATATCCTTTCCAGTACAATATATCCTTTCCAGTACAATATATCCTTTCCAGTACAATATATCCTTTCCAGTATCCTTTCCAGTACAATATATCCTTTCCAGTACAATATATCCTTTCCAGTACAATATATCCTTTCCAGTACAATATATCCTTTCCAGTTCTTCCAGTACAATATATTAAGTTTTAAGTTAAAGGACAAATATAAACAAAGTAATTCGTTTTTTGATAATAAATATGTTACATTTTATTTTCTAGTCTCTACTACTTGAATCTTCTGTCGCCAAAGAGTAATAGAATATATATTAGAGTGGAATTTAGACAATCCCTCGGTATGAATTTTGTCAGACCCTTTCAGTCTGAAAGGGAGTTCAAAGTGTACAAATCATGTAATGTTCACAAATTATATGCAGTAGAGTACATTAATTCAGTATGTTCCCTAGACTATCCATTTCAATTTCAAATTTTTTAAAGCTGTCAAATAAACTTTATAATAAATTAGGTGAATAAAAAACATAATTTGATTTATAGTTATAACGAAAAATCATCGTTTGTAAAGTGGAAGGCATAGAGTCTATGTGAAATGATCTTTGGTCAATTATGAAACCAGCCTATTTCATAATTTGGTTTTCTTTTAATATTAATTTTAGATTTTCTATAAAATGATATTCCAGGGCCCAAAAGGTTGTATAGCGCAAATATGTGAAGTACACCTGCAGTATGGACTTAGTACAACAAAATGGTCATTTTACACTTTTTTCTAGTAAATTCCACTCTAATATATACTCTATTCTCCTTGGCTGTCGCTTATGCTGAGAAACTGCATTTAACACTTTCAAATAGAAATCTAGTTTCTAGTTTAGAAAAGTTGAAAGGTTACTGTTGTGAATCAGGTATGTCTATTGATTATACTTAAAGGGACAAACCGGCTACGAAATGTTGTTAAACTGAGTATGCAGTGTTGTGGACAAATTCTTTAGGATTCATTGAAGACATAAAAAACGTTTCCACGATTTTGAATTACTGAGTTTGAGTGTAAAGTCGACGTTCAAAATCATGAATTTGGGTGGGCACGTTTTCAGAATCGTTTTTTAATCATTTTTAATCATTTAATCAAAAGAAATTTGTCAATAAATCGAAGTTAGAATTGATTATTTCCTTTTTCATCAATATATCGAATTTCTTATTTACTATGAATTTGTTCGCAGATTTCTTAATTCTTCAAATGTCATAAAAATTCCAGAAAATCTGCAGAAAATCTTTGTGATGAAAGAGAGATAGAAAGTAATAATTGAATAAGATTACTTATTTTCGATGATAAGAGTTAACTTTTATTTTCTCAACCTGACCCGTAACAACTAATTAGTTTACTGAAGAATTTTGTTTACATTTTTTGTCGTCGTTATTTAATAATTTAAAAAAAACATTTCAGAAAACGTATCCACCCAAAAGTACGATTTTTGACGTCGACTTTGCGCTCAATTTCAGGATTTACAGATCTTTAAAGAGTTTTATATGTCTCAAATGAAACCTAAAGAATTTGTCCACAACACTGCATGCTTAGTTTAACTTCCTTACATAGCCAGTCACTCCCTTTAAACCCCAATTATTCTCCATAAAATGTATCTAAAATTTTGTCATACGAAATTGAAATATTTTGTAAAAATTAAATATAAATATTAATGGATTTTCAAGGAGAGATAATTTAATAGGCAGGATGTTTTAGTAATTTTGCTAAATTAGTGTCAAATTATGACAATTTCCTTCATCGTCTCTGTAGAATAGATTTGCAAATCACTTTTACTAAAGAGGAACCACAATTGAAGATAATTAATTTCTAGCAAAACCAAGATCTATACATTTTGCGGAGACAATGAAGGGTACCTTTGTAAATCAGACTTGCCACAGTATAAGTGAAGGGTCACTTAAGAAATAAGTGTACAGTCCCTTTAAGTTTGTTTATATTTTTGTTTGATAAAGTTGATAATAATGAAGACTAATATAAACACTTGGGGAAGAAAAATTATCATAGAAATTACTCTGAACTTGCAACACTAGATCTTAGTGGGATACAAAACTACATACATTGACAAATCAACAATCTTACAATTTATTCGCGTACTTTATTCACAGACAGAAATACATTAATTTGTCAAAATAACGAAAGAAGGCCGGATGTGACTCCTAAAGAGACTTTAATTGAACTATTTTGTAATTTTGGTGACTCCTAAGGGGACTTTAATTAAACTATTTTTGTAATTTTGGTGACTCCTAAAGGGACTTTAATTGAACTATATTTATAATTTTGGTGACTTCTAAAGGGACTTTGATTTTAATTTTTAAGAGGCCTTTCATTAAAGGATGGCACTGCACGATTCACAATGGTTCCCTCTAATGGATATAATTAATAATATGTAACACATTTTTCTTGTTTAAAAAGTGTTTATTTCCGCAGTTTTCTTTATTGTTTGGAAAGTAAGCAAATACACAACACATGAAACCACATATGAAAATAATCAATTTTAAAAGAGAAAATGATGGATTTCTTGTGCATCTTTTATCAGAAAAAGCTTTAAAAGGTACTTTTGTGACATCCCATTTTTGAAATGGAAAGTCACTTAAAATTACGTCTATATTCCCTTTAAATGATGATTTTTAGTTTCCCCTAGATATCCTATATATCCTAGCTCAAATTTAGTCCATGTGTTGCTCTATAACCCACTCCCCGGTATCCTAATACCCTATACTAATGTCCGAATATAAAGGGATAAAGGGTTTCGTACAAGGAATATTTCAGATATTAACCACATAATACCACATATAGGGTGTCCACAACATAATACCACATATAGGGTGTCCACAACATAATACCACATATGTAAGGTGTCCACAACATAATACTGCACATATATAGGGTGTCTACAACATAATACCACATAAAGGGTGTCCACAACATAATACTGCACATATATAGGGTGTCCACAATATAATACAGCACATATAGGGTGTCCAAGACAAAATACCACATATAGGGTGTCCAAAACATAATACCACATATAGGGTGTCCACAACATAATACTGTACATATATAGGGTGTCCGCAATATAATACTGCACATATAGGGTGTCCACGACAAAATACCACATATAGAGTGTCCACAACATAATACTGCACATATATAGTGTGTCCACAACATAATACTGCACATATATAGGGTGTCCACAACATAATACCACATATAGGGTGTCCACAACATAATACTCCACATATAAGGTGTCCACAACATAATACTGCACATATATAGGGTGTCCACAACATAAAACCACATATAGGGTGTCCACAATATAATACTGCACATATAGGGTGTCCACAACATCCTACCGCATATAGGGTGTATACAACATAATACCGCTTATATGTAGGGTGTCCACAACATAATACTGCACATATATAGTATGTCTACAACATAGTACCACATGTAGGGTGTCCACAACATAATACCACATATAGGGTGACCATAAAGGGTGCTCGATTTTTGTTTGGGAGCGTGCAATCTTGGTGATAGTATGCCCCAATCATAAAACTGAACATATATTGTGTCCCTAACATAATATAATTCCAAGCAAAAACGTTATAAAGTAATAAGAAACGAACCTCTTTTATTATTTGTAAAATCTAAACTAACTTTGTAGCCTGCACTCTCTAGGCAGCAGAAGTAAAACCGTGACTATTTCAATGTAAGAAATAAAAAACTTGTCTCCTGTTGCGTAGTTCAATTTGTTTTCAATATTCAATATGTCCCTCCTGCATACTCCATTATTTGAGTTTACTTCACTCTTTTTTTGCCGCATTTTTGTCAATAAATTAAAAACCCATCAATACAGTTTTCAATTAACTAGTTTTTTTCCTCAATAATTTGTACAGTTTTGCGTTTTTATTTGTAAAATTATGTAAGATATATTTAGTCTGGTTGAGCTCCAGTGTGTGTATGACTAATGATGTAAAACTGCCGTGTAATATCGACGGCGCAAAGAAGGGCCCTTGCGGAACCTGTAAAAATTGAAAATAAATCTGAACTCTGACCTCTACTACTAGCATATCATTTTTCATTGGTCAAGTGCACCTTTACCTTGTCCTTCTTCCACTTCGTTTTGTGCAGTTTTTGAATGTCAATCATTTCAATTGGATTGTAATTTGATTTTTCTTTGCAGCTATAGTTATCACTTACTTCATTTAATCCTATTTTCTTTACAGCTGTAGTTATCACTGACTCCATTTAATCCTATTTTCTTTGCAGCTATTTTTCTTTAAAACTATAGTTTTCACTTACTCCATTTAATCCTATTTTCTTTACAGCTGTAGTTATCACTTACTCCATTTAATTCTATTTTGTCACAGCAATGGCAAAACTGACTATGCTTTGTAAGGGTATTAAAGGAGTCAGTAAGAAAACTAAAAACATAAGTCATAAGATCAATCCCCTGGCGTCCATCTTATATTATTATCTTCTAAACTCTTTAACCTTCTTACACCACATTTCTTGTTCGAAATGATTAAAAGGTTTGAATTATTTTGAGTTGTCCCTATCAGCATGTTATCATCAATGATGTTAGTGTAGCTGAATACTAAGTATTATATAATGTATTTATTATTCAAGGATACCCCAGGAACCCAGGGTTACCACTTTTTGCACCAAACAATGTTTCAGGGCTTTCAAAAATGTAATTTTTACAGGAAAAAAACTTCTGATTTCAGTAAAGACAGTAAGGTTCAGAGCTATAGATGTTTAAATGAAATGCGTAATAATAATCCCTGGTTGAAAGAAAAAGCGTAAGATAAGGCAGAAGATCTTACAGCTGAATATTTTTAACATGATTTAGGCCTTTTAAAGGTATTTAACCCTTTGTGTTCAAATATAACAAGGCTTAACTCAGAATTATATTTTGGATTATTAAAGACTATAGCTTGGGAACCCAGCTTTGTCTGGAAACAAAGTCTTATTTGTAAGAGTCAATCTAAACAAGTAAAAACTTTTAAACCAAACTAAGAAAATCCCCGTGGTTCTCCCTAGTTCCCCAATAAAAATTTGAGGCAAATCGGTCAAGGGGTTCCTAGGGTTTCCAACGTAATAGATTATTCTCTTACGCGTAATTACGTGCAGTTACGCGTAATAATTTTCATTTCGTGTAATTTCGCAGGATTACGCGTAATTGGGGAAATATCCATTTCGCGAAATTACGGCGTAATTTCGCGTAATTTCTACAACGTAATTTCGCGAAATTTCGTAATGATTANGCAATATAAACAGTGAAAACGGACAACCATTAACTAAAAAACCCCACCGCCCATCTATGTAATGTCGTCTTTAAACCTAGAGTTTCCTAAACCTGCAAAACCTACTAGACCTAGAGTTTCCATCCATGTAATGTCGTCTTTAACCTAAAATCACCTCTCGGAGACACCAAACCAAACAATTATCTTTGTTCTCCGACAACGGAGTCTAAACACGTTTATTAATTGTGAACCCATTTCAAAAATTAAGCAAAGAATATTTCATATAAAGAATTAGTGACTTTCGTTAACAATTAATTGTCATTCTTTTCAGAAGTTTTAATATATAAAAACGTCTTTGGACTCCCCGACAGTTTAACCTTCTCATCCCTAATTAGATCGTAAGAATCTTTTCATTGTAAAATTATAAAACTTTGTAACAAACTCGTGCATCCATTTTATTTTTTTTAGGAAATAAAGAGTTTTCTGCATTATCGATTTTGATTTGAGGGTTATTCCGTTGTCTATCTGTTCATCGTCAGAATCTTGTTCCTATCCGACAACAACTATATATAAAGCTGTAATTTCTGTTACGTTCGTCTGTCTGTTTTTGACGAAAACGAAAATTTTAACAAATTTGGTTAAAATTGAGTTACAAAAGCAGTTAAACTAGTAAAACCTATTTCAACAACCTCTCATTGTTCATTAATTTTGAATTTTAAAGGTATTTTTATCCATTTAAAAGTCTTGAAATGTTAATTCTTCAGAAAATTCTAAATAATAAACATTTTATTTTTTGAGAAAATAATTCTGGTTTAAATTTATTATCAAATAATTGTTCCAACATTTCTTGCTTAAAAGGAAAAAGTTGATTAAAAAACTTTACTGCAATGGTATGATTAAAGTTTTAATTGTATTTTTATTAATTTTTGAAAACTAGATTCTTGATACACTGTTCCATTTAATGTTTCGTTTTAGAAATGTTTTTGAAATATATACTCGATCACATAGTTGTTATGATGAAAAGAATCAAAAATGTTTTTTATCCATAATTTAAAGTCTCGAACCGGAGATTCTTAATAAAATTCCAATTTCCCTGGAAAGTAAGCGTGTAAAATTTATAATTCTCCTTCTGTACTGTTTATATTTGGTCAAAATAAGTATGATTAATAGTTTATCAGCTGCACACTGGGCCAGGGACAGAAAAGAAAACTTTTCAAAATTTTTCAAAGTTTTCTCTAAAATGGTCAGTTGACCCTTTTTAATGCAGCATGTGGTTTTTATGGAAGAAATACTAAAAAGTAAATATGTCATTTTTTATTTAAAAATGGTCAGTTCTTGAGCATAGACTATTATCATTTTTATACTATTTAAAAACCCTTTTTTGATAAGCTGTCTCATTGTTTAATATTAATTTAGTCAATTAAAATAAAAGTAAGATTTTTACATATTTTAATTCATCATCAAACCATCGTTTTGAAAAGAGCCTGTCTCTAAATTTTCAGTGAACCCCCATTTAACCCTATAAAGCTTGGGGGGTCTGAATCTATGTTTAGCCTGGGGGGCGTTTGCGTTTGGCGCCCCCCCCCCCAAGAAAAAGGCCTTATAGAATAGGTGTAGGGTTGGAATGCACGTACATAGCCCAATTTGCCAAGGCCTGCTCATTGAAAAAAATTTGACCGATAATTTTAATAGTTTGGGTGCTATAGGGAGGATTGAAAAAAAACGACAAAAAAAGGGTCAGAAAAATGAAGAACAAGTTTGTTTTAAACAAATATTAAAGTGTGACACATGTTTCTGTAACCATTTTTCAAGGGCTTTTTAAAAATATAGTTTTTAGATATGTAGCTTAAATCACAAAAAAGTTATGGGCTATTTCAGAATTTTTTTTCAAAGACCGGACTTTTTTCCGCCCTGTACCAAACCTTATGCTTTAAAGAAAAATTTTACAAAAAATTCTTTAAATTAATATTCATTAAAAGTCACAAAATTTCACGATGATAGTGTCAAAAATGAGAGTGCTAGGACACAAAACTATAGGGTTTAGGGTTAAAGAAGAACTATAGGGTTTAGGGTTAAAGAAGGCACGTTGATACGTTGATAATTTTTCCACAAAGGCATCATGCAAGAATGAATTGGCGGGTCAGGTCATCATTTATTATCCAGATTCACGATGGCACCTTCGTATGACGAACATTGTTTTGTATATCTGAACATTTTTATTGTGAATACTCGATAAAAGTAATGATGCAGATTTATTTGGAGGTCACAAAGAAGAAATATTGACAGAAAAATGAACACAGTGATAAATAGGAAAACGATGATATCTCCTATATTTTTTCTAATATAAAAGTGTAAAGACAATTGTTATTAATTCACCATGCAATTCTTTAATTTGAAATTACGTCTACCTGTATATTTTCGATTTTTTTGTTTTAGTTTTTATTTGTTTTTTTTTAAGATCATTCATGAACCAACCAAAATTGTTATAAATTATTCATTTAATTTTTTGTCATTATTTCATTTATTCATCAGTCTATCAATCTATCCATCCATCCATCTACAAGATAAGATTGGTGGAGGGATGTTTTCCCATCGATCACACCAACAGAATATATTTAAACTTTTCTCTTATTTTTCTTTCATTTTCCCAAAATAAGTTTATATTAAATTTGTGTGATAAATATCGAGCCCTGTTTATATTTTATTCAAGTTATGATGATATCCTCGGTAGGGGGTCTAGTCGGGCTAGTTTTTTCTAAACAACAATTTGTAAAGACTAGCATCCTTACATGTTTATGCATCCACAGGGTTACATATTTATATGTACATGGAGTGAACGGATAAAAGGGTAGACATTGAAGCGCATATTTCGTACAGTCATATTTACTAAATTTCATTGAGAATCTTAGATTCTAAGTTTTAACTAAATAAGTGAGATAAAGATTAAAAAAATAATTATAGACAATGAGTTTACTATAATAATTATTACACTAAAGGGACAGTAAAATTTACCAGAAACTTGACCAATTACACTATAAGGACTGTAAAATTTACCAGAAACTTGATCAATTACACTAAAGGGACTGTAAAATTTACCAGAAACTTGACCAATTACACTAAAGGGACTGTAAAATTTACCAGAAACTTGACCAATTACACTAAAGGGACAGTAAAATTTACTAGAAACTTGACCAATTACACTTAAGGACTGTAAAATTTACCAGAAACTTGATCAATTACACTAAAAGGACTGTAAAATTTATCAGAAACTTGACCAATTACACTAAAAGGACTGTAAAATTTACCATAAACTTGACCAATTACACTAAAAGGACTGTAAAATTTACCAGAAACTTTCCCAGGGGGGGGATATGAACCCAGGACATGTTTGAACTCTGAATGAATAAGAACAAAAGCCTAGGTTAAAACAGTAAAGAGGTTTTTGCAAATTACTAATACAATTTACGCCATACCATAGTCTTTTTATAGTCCTTAGTTCTTTGTTGTTAGTCCTCTGTCCTTATACATCTCTTAGCCCTCGTTTGTCCTAAATCCTCATTCGTTTAGTCTTCAGTCATAATAACTATTTCCTAGTCCTTTGTAGCTATTATTAAATTGTTCTTTGTTATTTATCCTAATTCCTGAGTTCTTATTCTTATCACTCCCTAGTCGCAAAAAAAAATTATTTCTGAGTTTTCAACCCTTGGTTCTTTATCCTTAGTCAATAGACTTTTTTTCTCAATAGCCGTTTGTCCCTTTAAGTAATTAGTCCTTAACTCTTAGTCCTTATTCCTTAGTCTTTTGTCCTTAGTCCTTAGTCTTTCCTTTCTTCGTCCTTCGTTTTAATTCTATCTATCTATCTATCTATCTATCTATCTATCTATCTATCTATCTATCTATCTATCTATCTATCTATCTATCTATCTATCAATCTTTCTATCTATTTATTTGTCTATCTATCTATACATCTATCTATCTATCTATCTATCTATCTATATTTGTAATAAAACAAGAGAATGTAGATAAAACATCAGCAGAAACGATAAAAGATGTACAATAATCAAATTATCTTACAGAAGAGAGTAAGAAGACATTCATGAAAGCTTCAAGACAGATAAAAAGGAAATTTGAAAGAGGAAGCATTCAAACTTTTTAAACTCTCGGGGCTGGAGTCATCCCCTGAACATCATGAAGAAACAGATGTAATAAGGCTTGCCATCCACAAGAAGAGATCGAAGAATATCTACTAAAATATGAAATAAAAATGATAATAACATTTGCAACAGATTTAGATGGGAACCCTGTGTAAATTTAAGCCACAGCTCAAATTCTTTAAATTCGGCCTCAACTTGAACTGCGCTTCAAATGAATATGTATCATTATTAGCTTGATCATGTGATATATATAATGACATACATCTTAAAGTGCGCCTATTTTAACTGTGCTCTAATACGTAGCATGATTGTCTTAATCATGTGATATAGATAACTTTAACTTGTAACATATAAACTTCAAATACACTGGTTGAAATAGAGACTCCGTACTGTTTACTGCAAGAGTAATCGTTCCCAGAAGTTTTGATAAAGAGGTTGAGGATCATTTCCTAGTTGAGAAATTAATAGTTGCAAGATTGTGTTCTAGTTGAGGCATTGATTGCTCAAGATTGTGCCCAGTGGTAGTGAGGTTGATAGTTCAGGTCAAAGTAGTCGTGTGGATCGTGTCCTGGTTGAGACATGGATCGATTAATTGCTAGTGTCTGAGTTGACATTGATTGCTAACAAGATCGCGCCCATTGGTAGTGGCGTTGATAGTTTACAGAGTGTTGAAAATAGTAGTCAAGAGAAGCTGAGTCTTGCCTGGATAGATACTTGTTCAAGAAACTGTTATGGAGTAGGGCATTAACTACATATTGACACAAGCCGAACCTTACCTGGAGAGATACTTGTTCGAGAAACTGATATGGAGTAGGGCATTAACTACATATTGACACAAGCCGAACCTTTTTCTGTCCATCAATGGTTTAAAAGGTTTATCTTTCCCTGTAAATACAACCAAGATTACAGATCAAGAAACTAATACAGGGTGTCCCAAAAAAACTGAAAGATGGATATATTTTGAAGATCATCTCAAAATGTGGTCCTAGAAAAATATGCCAAAACCACCAGAATTTGCTTACAGCGGACGAAATTTGTATTTAACTGAAAGAAACTTTTACAGAGTAGGATGTCTGATTCCCTTTGGACTTTGTTTTCTGAAAGCAAAATAAGGTTATCTCAGTCGTCCTTTATATTAATTATATCTACCTACAGTCCTTTAAAAAACAAAACAAATATAGTTGTGACTTTATACTCATGTTTTTTGGAACTTCCTGTAAAAGAAGAAGGTGGGAATACGAGGATAAACGGTTTTTTAGAGTTTTGGGATTTATATGGGGGAGGTTTAGGATATCAGACTTCATGGAGCGACATTTTAATCCTGCTTAATTGTTCAAAAGTGTATTCGATTAGCGATTTCTTTTTTTGAAACTAAATAATTTTGAAAACTAAAGAATTGTTATTTACTCCCGGAATCTTAACCGAGTAATTGAAGGTTCGAAGACTAGACCAGTGATCGTCTGCTGGCATATATAATTACCAACCAAGTTGGTCAACATTTCTTCAATTAATAAAAATCTTAAAATACAACTAATTCAAATCAAAGGCTTAACTTATATTCATTCAAAAATTAATTTCTTTCAAAAAAAATCCAATGCAATTAAAACTATAAAAATGTATCTTTTCTTCCACAAATGCATCTAATTGAAAGCTAACACTAACAGCCAGAGACGGGGGTGCCAGAGAAGAAGGGGGGGGGGGAGTTTGCCCTCTACGCGAATATCTAATCGAAAATCTCATTTTTAATCTACTTTTCAAAAACTAGCTGCAGTTTTAAAGATTATCTTTGAAACGACATTATATGCAATTGTTTATTTGGTTATCTTAAACACAGATAAAATCTTTACTTTTAGAATTATGATATAAACTTTTAAGCTAAAAAGACTTTTCAGATGGGTTATTTTATAGAAATTCCATATTTTTGTCTGTTTATTATGTCTCTGTCTGTTTGTTAATCTCTGTCTCCATGGCTGAGTCCAAGTATGAATGAATCCGGTGTAAAATTTCTCTCAAAATATTTTTCGTCATTAAAAAGTGAGATGAGTTTAAAAATATGCAAATCTACGAGATATTTATGGTCAATAACGCAACACCAAATCAAGCCCGAGATATACCCCCGCAGGGCCATATTTGCATAAGAAGGGAAGCGGGGTCTTCAAGAAAAGATGAGTATTGCAAAAAAATGTTTTCGAAGGACTTAAGACCTTACAACCCTCCAATTAAAGAATGGTGTATGCATGATTCACAATTGAGTAACAATGATAAAGAAAAATGTTGAACTCTATCACAAATCTGCAAGTAATTTTTATGAAGAAACCTGAATTATTAGTTACAAATAATATGTTTAAAGGGCACCGTTGTTAATCGGTTTTACCACTCCATAAATAAAGAATCCCTAGAGCAGTCCTTTTAATAATCTCAGAGAGGTGTAATATAAAGTTTTGTTAATTTGTTTGACACTCTGTATAGTTTTTGTACGCGGCGTAGTCCTGTCATTCACTCACTCATCTTAAGAAAGGGTTTTGAGGGATTCATTTCAGACTTTTTAGAGGAACTCGTTACAAGGGTATTGAAAACTTAGGCATTTCAGGTTTTTCTTAATTTTTTAATTTCATTTCCATTTTCTGTGTTGAAAAAGTGCCGTCTGTTACTGTGAGTGTATAACTAAGGAAGCATTGAAATTATTATATAATTGGATTTCAACGAATCTGAAGATTTATTACAGACCATTTATCAAACTCAGAACTTCTTAACTTTACACTCATTCCACACTTCTTCCACACTCCATCATTCCACACTCATGTCCACACTCATTCCACACTCATGTTCACATTCATTCCACATTCATTCCACAGTCATTTCACACTCATTCCACACTCATTTCACACTCATTCCACACTCATTCCACACTCATTCCACACTCATTCCACACTCATTCCACACTCATTCCACACTCATTCCACATTCATTCCATACTTATTCCAAACTCATTCTACATCTATTCTACACTCATTCCACACTCTTTCCATACTTATTCCACACTTATTCCTCACTCTTTTCACACACATTCGACACACATTACACAGTCATTCCACACTCATTCCGCAGTCATTCCACTCTCATTCCACACTCATTCCACACTCATTCCACACTCATTCCACACTCATTCCACTCTCATTCCACACTCATTTCACAGTCATTCCACAGTCATTTCACAGTCATTCCACACTCGTTCCACAGTCATTCCACACTCATTCCACAGTCATTCCTCACTCATTCCACACTCTTTCCATACTTATTCCACACTCATGTCCAGACTCATTCCACACTCTTTTCACACACATTCGATCATTCCACAGTCATTCCTCACTTATTCCACACTCTTTCCATACTTATTCCACACTCATGTCCAGACTCATTCCACACTCTTTTCACACACATTCGACACTCATTACACAGTCATTCCGCTCTCATTCCGCAGTCATTCCACTCTCATTCCACACTCATTCCAACCTCATTCCACGGTCATTCCATACTTGTTCCACACTAATTCCACAGTCATTCCACACTCATTCCACGGTAATTCCATACTTATTCCACACTCTTTCCACACTCATTCCACACTTATTCCACACTAATTCCACACTCATTCCACAGTCATTCCGCACTCTTTTGACACTCATTCCAACCTCATTCCAAACTCCTGAAACACTCACTCCAAACAGTCATTCCACAATTCTGAAACACACTATTCCCTAAACATCTTACTCTCTTAATAGGCTCATTCTACCCTCATATTCTACACTCATTCTACGCTCACATTCTACACTCATTCTACACTCATCCTACAGCCATTTCATGCTTTTTCATGTACACTCTTTCCTCAAATTTCCACCATTGTTTCTGTAGCAATTTTTTTAATTTAAAAGCATTTCATTAACTTGTAATACGCCACCGTACTCAATAAAAAAGTTTACTTCAAATAACATACACAGTCCCTTTCAGTTCTTTTTAACTTATTCTTCTTAGCTTACACTAATTCTTCATTCATTGTTAAATAACTAGACTAGAGACAGAGAGCTGTTTTGTACTGGAACCGACTGAATTAAGTCTATTTGATGAAAGGACTTATTACAATAATTGATTGCAAATCCACAAAAATCCCCACAAATCCACAGAAATCACAGTCTTTGAAATACGGGTAGAAAGTTAGACAGGCACAAAAATAGAACAGAAAAATATACTAAATAGAAAAATCAGAAAAATCAAATCAGAAAAAAATTCGCACAGAAAACTACGAAACAGAACATTCTTCAATTTGAATGTTCACAAGAAAAATGTCCAATATTAATATACTAAAAGTGAGGAGAATAGGATTTGTGACGTAGTAGCACCGCAAGAACTAGATTAATCAAAACAATAATAACGATTGTTTTGAACAAAAAGGTCGGAATGGTAGGCAAACGTACGCGAAGCAAGATTTTCTACAAATCTATGGAAGGAGTCACAGCAAAAAAAATGTCAGGAAAAAAATCCATGAGAGTAAAAGGTGGACATCAAATCATGATGTCCTGAAGTCCCAAAAATGTCTTTGGTAGAAATAAAATTCTATTTTTTTAAAGCTTTTTTGGCAACATATTGTCGGGTACATTATTAGCATTTTTAAAAAAGCATTAGTTTAATTTCAAATAAAAGTACTTTAATTCCGAGGACGTTGTTGTATGAAATCGCAGAACGAGAAAAAGTTCCATTAAAAATGTCTAAAAATGGTAGGTCCCCCCCTCCCTTCCTCCCCCGAAGACCTAATTCATTTAGAGGTCAAGTTTAAGGATCTTATTACTTTATTCTCCCCCCCCCCACCAAAAAAAAATTCATAATTACTTTTGAATGTTTATCTATTTTAAAGTTTAAACCAGTTCTTTAAGGGTCCAAATGCATCAAATTGTGCGAAAACACTCTCCTTAACCATTCATCTAATCATTTTGCAAATTAAATAGTCGTTATGACTGTGATTGGCTGTGATCAAACGAAACCTAGAAAATAGTTTAAGGAATAAAACGAATTTCTTGAATCCTTTGTTTGTGGCCACTTTTTTTACCCCCCTTGTAATGTAATAAGCCCCGTTTAAATACAATTTTATCAGTTATTCCAAGAATCTAAACACGGGGAAGATGAAAAAAAAATTTTAAATATTTTTATGAACATTTTTTTATGAAAATAAAAAAATCGTATTTTTGTTCTTGGTTTGTATGTTTGCGGTGGAGAGGTAATGCAAATTTTGAGACACATTAAAATATTTATCACACTAAAACAACCCTGACACCCCTGACACATTTGAACTGTGAGCCTCACTTGAAGGATTTGACAAAGAAAAAAGATAAAAAAGGGCCAAGTTTAACCATTTCTAAATTTTAAGTCCTAAAGGGGCCGTAGACGTATATCTAGGAAATTGTCCGAATTAAACACTGTTCCATGTCCTATCAATGATAAATGTTAAAGAGCTAAAACTACTACATTTCATGTCCTATCAATGATATCTGTTAAAGAACTAAAACAATTACATTTCATGTCCTATCAATGATATCTGTTAAAGAACTAAACAACTACATTTCATGTTCTAACAATGATATCTGTTAAAGAACTAAAACAATTACATTTCATGTCCTATCAATGAAATCTGTTAAAGAAATAAAACTACTACATTTCATGTCCTATCAATGATATATGTTAAAGAACTAAAACTACTACATTTCATGTCCTATCAATGATATCTGATAAAGAACTAAAACTACTACATTTCATGTCCTATCAATGAAATCGGTTAAAGAAATAAAACTACTACATTTCATGTTCTATCAATGATATCTGTTAAAGAACTAAAATAACTACATTTCATGTCCTTTACAATGATACCTTTTGAAGAACTAAAATAACTACATTTCTTGTCCTAACAATGATATCTGTTAAAGAACTACAACTACTACATTTCATGTCCTATCAATGATATCTGTTAAAGAACTAAACAACTACATTTCATGTCCTAACAATGATATCTGTAAAAGAACTACAACTACTACATTTCATGTCCTATCAATGATATCTGTTAAAGAACTAAAACAATTACATTTCATGTCCTACCAATGATATCTATTAAAGAACTAAAACAACTACATTTCATGTCCTAACAATGATATCTGTTAAAGAATTACAACTATTACATTTCATGTCCTATTAATGATATCTGGTAAAGAACTACAACTACTACATTTCATGTCCTATCAATGATATCTCGTAAATAACTAAAACAATTACATTTCATGTCCTACCAATGATATATGTTTTATCTGTTAAAGAACTAAAACTACTACATTTCATGTCCTATCAATGATATCTCTGAAGACCTCACATATACTTGCATAGACAAATTATATTATACATACACTGGGTGCTACGGACGCAAACACAGATTTACACCTGATGAAAGATAGTTTTAAAAGCATTAGTAAAATTATTTAGATAACATAACAAGTAAATAGTTTAGCAAGTAAATAATAAACTAGAAATTAAAGTTAATAAACCAGCTTTCAACCAAACAAACTGCAAATATGTAAATAAACAAACATAAAATCAAAAAAGAAAATGACAAACAAGCAATTCAATTTGACACACAAACAACTGCCTAAAGAAGAGTGCAACCAAAAAGCTAGATAATTTTCTAATCAAATAAAAGATTGAAAGAGGCAAAAAATAATTTTCTTTATGTCTAGGTTGTAGATAGGTCTTGTTGTTGGTATTTAGCCCCCTGGGTTTCCGGAACAGGGGGGATTATTTCCCCCAAAACTCAAAATATTTCCCCCACCCCTTTGTTAGCTCTGTTGAGTTGCACTGGACTAAATTGAAAGTATTTGAATATTTTTATGTATTATTATTATTGATGTTATTATTCAACCCCTGAATAATCTGAGCAAAAAGTTAGAACCTTTGTATGAATATTTCAAGCCCCCCCTTTCCCTCTCTCCCACCCCCGTCATGGATGGTTTGAATGAGATATGGGCACATCAGGTGGTAGTGCCAGACACACAGACAACACAGACAATAACTAGACAACAAGACCATAAGACAATAAGACAATAAGACAATAAGACAATAAGACAATAAGACAATAAGACAATAAGACAATAAGACAATAAGACAATAAGACAACAAGACAATAAGACAATAAAACAATAAAACAATAAGATAATAAGACAATAAGACAATAAGACAATAAGACAATAAGACAACAAGACAATAAGACAATAAAACAATAAGACAATAAGACAATAAGACAATAAGAAAATAGACACTAATACAAAAAGATTGAGACAAAATCAAGATTTGATTTGATTTGATATTTTTTTAATAAAACTATTTTTAAAATATAATGTTAAAACACACTTTATTTCACACAAGCTGACATATCTCACACAATCTCTCACACACCGCAGGAGATAAACTTGGAAGATAAATCTCTCTTTTTTGCTGCTTTCTCGCATACCTAGGGGTGGGGGGGGGGGTCGGGATAAAAAGGGTATTTTACCTTTCCATGGATTAAAAATACAGAGTTAAGATTAGAATGTGGGTAAATAATTATTATTACAGACCGTCATTGTTTTTACACTAATCTGGATGGTTTTCCTATCTGTATATCTATCTATTTATATATCTATCTATATTTTATATATCTATCTATCTGTATAGAATTATCTACCCCAATACATAATTAGAAGATGGCAGCAGGTTTAAAACTGTAAATAATTAGAAAATAATTACAACCTTTGATTTGAGGAAGGGGCAAAAATTCTCTTAACCCTATGATTCGGGGTTATTATATACACACTTCGGGGCTTTAGCACATCTTTAGTTTTTTTACTCGTTCGGCTTTAAAATTAGAACTAAAGCAAGTTGTTTCCAATATTATATTATGTGGTATGTACACCCCCCTCCCCCCATACAAGCAGAGAGCACGTCAGTAGCAAGGGCGCACGAAGCGCAAATTTTGTTTGCCCCCACTTGAGAGCAGCATAATCATAATTCATATTTTTGTAATTTTTGAATAAACCTTCGGTTTTTTGATTCTGTGTGCTGAAACTGTAAATTTTGGTCAATCTGCAATAACATGTTTTGTTTAAAAATTTACGTTTTGTGCAATACTTCCGGTTTTGCGCAAATTACGCAAAAACGCGCAAAAAGTATTTCGCTTCATGCGCAAAAGTTCGCCAAAAAATATAGTTAAAAATCATCAATTTGTGTGGGTACGTTTTGGGAATCGGGGTTTTTTAATTATTAAATAACGACGACAAAAAACAGTAAAAATTCTTTAGCAAACTAAACCAAAATGTACATGCACCTGCAACACAATCTTTTTTATCCGTTAGTAAAATGTGGTTCTTGTTTTTAATCAATTTAGACAGAGAAAAAAAAGTCAAATTCATTTTAAACTCCTGCACGAATGTTTACCTCGCAGTTTTGATATTCAGTAAAAACAGTTATTATTTGTTTCACTATGATTAAAAAATTTAAGATTTTAAAAGTAAAATGAAATCTTCTATGTTTTGACGCTTTTTATCAGATAATTAGTTTCTTGTCGTTAAGTGCTTAAGGGCTTTTTAAAGAGAACTATTTGCAAAGAAATAATTTTTTATTTTGATTCTTTGTTAAATAAAAGGAGAATTAAAAACCATATTTATCTCATATTTACATATCTATCTCTATATCTATACATATCTTTCTCTCCAAACATCTATCGCTCCATCTATAAATATACGTACATATATATTTATCTCTATATCTATAAAAAGTGTATATCAGGAATTGTTTAACCTATTCTCGTCTAATATTGGAATAGTTAGGACGGGTCAGAACCTTATTGATTTATTTAACATCGTAAATTTCACAAAACTGAACATAGAAATTTGATAACTTCAAGAACCAACATGGTGGTTAAATATTATGATCGAATTTCAAAGAGTAAGAAAAAACTTTACGAAAAAATAAGAACGTTTTTATGAACTCGAAATTGCGATATTTACTCGGATCAAAAATTTGATTAAGATGGTTTTGTCGATAAAAAGTAATGAAAACAAAAAGCAAACTTTTTCATCTCAGTATTCTTCTGTTTTTTGTTTTCATTTGTGTATTTTCTACCTATCCATCTATCTATCTATCTATGTACGTATATAATATATCTATCTATATACCTATCCATCTATCTATTTATCTATCTATCTATCTATCCATCTATCTATTTATCTATCCATCTATCCATCTATCTATCTATCTATCTATCTATCTATCTATTTATCTATCCATCTATCTATCTATCTATCTATCTATCTATCTATCTATCTATCTA